>NW_027070183.1:211126-228977 GCF_002906115.3 Quercus suber
TGAAGTGAAAAAAAGAAAGTCAAGAGTGGTTGTGTCATAGGGTTAGTAGCTAGGTGTCTAGGAGTAAGGTGCAATTGTATTGTTCACAGGATCCAAACTCCAAGACCTAGATGTGTGTAGTGAGGTGAAGTACGGGTAAGCACCAAGACTAGTGTGAAGTGAAAAAAAGAAAGTCAAGAGTGGTTGTGTCATAGGGTTAGTAGCTAGGTGTCTAGGAGTAAGGTGCAATTGTATTGTTCACAGGATCCAAACTCCAAGACCTAGATGTGTGTAGTGAGGTGAAGTACGGGTAAGCACCAAGACTAGTGTGAAGTGAAAAAAAGAAAGTCAAGAGTGGTTGTGTCATAGGGTTAGTACCTAGGTGTCTAGGAGTAAGGTGCAATTGTATTGTTCACAGGATCCAAACTCCAAGACCTAGATGTGTGTAGTGAGGTGAAGTACGGGTAAGCACCAAGACTAGTGTGAAGTGAAAAAAAGAAAGTCAAGAGTGGTTGTGTCATAGGGTTAGTACCTAGGTGTCTAGGAGTAAGGTGTCAAGTGTATGCAATTGTATTTTGTGAGTAAGTGCCGTGTGCAGTGAAAGAAAGGTGCTATGAGTGCACTAGTGTTAGTGAGTCAAAGTATTAGTGCTTGTAAAGTGTTGTAATTTAAAGTTTCCAATTTTTAATAAAAGGTCTTTGCTTAGTGTTTTGTTCAACATTGTGTATGAGGATTCATCAACTTGTTCATAATCGAAATTTATAGCTTCATTTTCATCTCGCTCATCTTCAATAATCATGTTATGGAGAATTTTGGACATTTTCATGATGTTTTGGAGCATTTCAAGATTGAAAAAATCGTATAGGTCCACATACAAATGCAAATTGTGCTTGAAGCACTTCAATTACATTACATGCCTTACATCCTTCCTATATGCCTCTTGAGATTTTGCAAATAATTTTCTTTTTTGTCCAAGTGGAGGTGGGATTGTTTTTACAAATGTCGACCACTTTGGATATGTGCTATTAGCAAGGTAGTATCCCATTGTGTAATCATTATCATTGATTAAGTAATTAACTGAAAGAACAAGTCCTTGTGCGAACTTGGAAAATATATGAAACTGCTCTAACACGTTAATGTCATTATTTGACTTAGATAATTCAAAAAAATGTATGTTATATCCAAAGATCATATGTTGCCACTGCTTTCAAAATAATAGTTAGCTCACGTCTTTCCATGCAGTTGGACAATTTTTCATTTCTAATGCATCCAATCAATGTTCCCAAACATCCCTGGAAATCCACGGCTTTGGACATGGGCTAACAATTTAGTAATTTCTTCATTGTTTGGCGACCTCAAGTATTTCTTTGAAAATATCAACCATCACTACAACAATGCTAGTGCCATCGCTCTTACTAGTTGATTTGAATACAACAATTCTTATTTTTTATTTTATTTAATTGATTTATTTAATTTTGAGAAAAGAATACAATAGTGACAACTGAGAACCATGATTTGAAGTGAATTAGAATTTAATTAAGGATGAAACCTCATCACCATAATAATTGTGAATCTCAAGGTAGAGATTCAAATATTGATTATTATTTACCTAAATTGAGGGATTTACAATTACAACGAAGTCGTCACTTATTTTAATTTATAAAAAAAAAAATCAGATAAAAAATTTATTTTTATTAATAAGTAATAAAATACATAACTTTGGTCCTCGTTATAATATAAAAAAAATGAAGATTACAATAATTAAATTGCTAGTTACAATCTAAAAAAAAGGTAAAAATATACTCACTAAATTACAAATTGCATCATCCAATTTTGCCCAAAATTCAATTCAATCTTATAACTTTTAGTTTGGTCATTTCAGTCTGCCCAACTTTAATTCGTGTTCAATGTAGTCCTTTTGTCCACTCCATTAGGTAGGTTGCCTTTAAGTTCCCCCAAATGACTACGTTTTGTAATTTTTGAAATTCTGAAATTAAAAAAATAAAAATAAAAATCTAGAAAATTTATAAAAAAAAAATAGACTTTTTTTTTTTCTTTTCCAATTAAAAGGATATGTCCTGCAAGTCTCTTGGATGCTTGAAAATTTAAGAACCTTGATCTCAAGGTGTGCCATGGTAATTAGTAAGTTCACAGGGTTGAAATATGCTGGTATACAGATTTGATTCCAATTTAGTAAAAAAAATTTTCTTCGGAAAAATGAAAAAGGAAAAAACCTTTTCAGTACTACTCACTCAACTCCTTTCCATGCCCTTACACCACTGCAATTCATTATAAACCATTCAATCAACTATATTGCGAAAGCAAACTTTATTTGTTTAGTTTATTGATTTCAAAAGTGGGTTGAGTCCGGCTTAGAATTTGCTCAAAGACAAAAAAGTTTCGATATGCTCAAGATAAGGCGTTTATGATCTTTTACCCATCTCTTTTGCACCAAATTGAATTTTTGAGTGAAACTAGTTTCAATGGAAAGTAGACATCCGGGTTTCAAAATAGACACATTTGAAATTTGATCTAATTTGGATTTGAATCAAGTGAGATATTGAGATTTAAAGTTGACACATGAATGTTAAATTCGAGAAGTACTAGAGTGAAAAATTGCACGATTTTGAGTCCGAATTTTGATAGGAGAAGATTTCCTGCTAGGTTTTAACTCTGCATTTATATAAATCACTTATTGCACAACTTTTATAGGCAAGGAGGCTATACTAGAGCAAAATTGTGCTATTCAAAGAGAAAAAATATGGCCCCATGGATTGACAAACACAGTTCGTGGAAAGTATTCATAATAGAAGAGTTTAAGCAATTTGGAGCTGATTGTGGGGTCACAATAGTAAATTACCTATTGGGTGTAGAATCTTGAGTCATGTATATCTCAAATTGTAAAGCTTCGATTCTATTAGTTAGTTACTTCTTGGGGCTGGGGTTAAGCCCCATATTGGTATCTTTGAATGCCTTCATAAGTTTTCCACTTCGTCAACAATGGACTGTTTTAGAACACCTTGATCATAATTGTTGACTTGTTTACTTTAGTATGTAATACTTAGCCGGAAATCAATCTGCATTTGTACTGTTAATTTTCAAAGTTGAGTAGTTCCCCATAAAATCGACGAAGGGGTCTAAATTACAGCTTTCACAAACAATCATTTTCACACATAATGATTACTAGCTGTGGGATTTCACTTTTTAGTAATCTAAAACTTGATCAACCACACGATCTGGTTTTTTTCTGCAATACACTACACAAATATTGATCTATAAAGATTGCAATAGCTGAGTTAATCTTGTTAAGTAGACTACTACCTAATATCAGTTTATTAAGTAAGTGAAAGAAATTGCATACCTCCCATCTCTAGCTCTCTGTGCCACTGAATGTTTGGGTACTAAGCAAAGATGCATGATCTATTCTGCCCATAGCATGTTGTACAGCTAATTCAACGACCACTTCTGAGGATTGAATCAGTGCTAGTCATAGAAGGAGCAGAACCCTGGCTAGATGAAGGAAATAGCGATAAACCATATGCTTCACTATTTGTAGGTGTACCAAAACAAGCATCGTCATGTGGCAACTCTGGCAGATCAGCGTCACCATCTAAAAACTGCATCACTTGCCTCATGCTAGGCCTAGCTGCTGGCATTGACTGTGAGCAAAACAGGCCTATTTTCAAAACCAATTCCATTTCCTCTTTTACATAACTACCTTCCAATCTGGGATCACTAGCATCCAGGATGGCTCCTTTTCTCCAGCATTGAAAGACATAATCAACCAGAATCATCTCTGCAGGCAGACCTTGTATATCTATTGGCCTTCTTCCACAAGCCACTTCAAGCACGAAAGCCCCAAAAGCAAACACATCAGTGCAAGTGGTTGCCCTTCCTGTTCTAGTGAGCTCTGGAGCCAAATAACCCACAGTCCCAACCAAATGGGTGGTTTGGGGATTGGAATCATGGTCGTATAATTTGGCAAGACCAAAATCTCCTAGCCTTCCATTTAAATCAGCATCTAATAGGACATTGCTCGCTTTTACATCTCTGTGTAGAACAACCTGTTCCCACTCTTCATGAAGGTAAAGAAGGCTAGATGCTACTCCTCTGAGGATTCGATAACGTTGAGACCAATTAAGGTTTGGCTTTTCATTGCTATATAAGAATTTGTCAAGGCTTCCGTTGGGCATATAATCATAGACCAAGAGAAGTTCTCCCCTTCGCCTACAATATCCCAGTAGTTGCACCAAGTTCCTGTGTCTCAGTCTTCCTATGCTAATGATCTCAGCCACAAATTCCTTCATCCCTTGTTTGGAATCATGGGAAATTTTCTTGACCGCAATTTGTATATTGGAAGAAGGAAGTAGTCCTCTAAAGACCTTCCCAAAACCTCCTACTCCAAGAAGCTCTTTATCTGAGAAACCTTTGGTTGCCTTGTAGAGATTCTTATAGGTGAACCTGTGAGGACCATACTCCCTTTCCCAATCTTCACGTATTTCTTCATACTTCTTCCTTCTTAAGATATAAGCAGCTCCAGTTATTGTTATCAGCACAAGAATTACTGTTATGACCAAAATCCTGGTCTGTAGTCCTGTATTCTCTTTTTTTTTTCCCCTGTTGGAGAAGCGGAGGAAGCTTCGAAACATCAAGGCTTTGTGATTGTCCACTTTTATTAAAGCTCCATCCAAGAATATAGTAACTTGCTGATTTAGCAGAGCTTGCAGAGAAACCAACATACATATATTCCAAAAGATATTGAGATAGATCGATGCGTTTTGACAAGAGAGGCTGGTTTGGTTTTGGGATGTTGGTCGGGGCTAGTGTTACATTCAGTAACTTTTCTGCTTCATCATAGTCTATCCAAAGATGCATTGGATTCCCACTCGTGAGCTCCAAGCTTATATTCCTCCCTTCTTTATTGGAAAAATACATTGCAGTAGCTGCTTCGACTGATTGCAAGCCATTTACATCAATTCCCACATGGTTATCATCAATATCCCCAAAATTGTCATTCTTAAGAGTATCGAGCTCTATGGCCAAAATGTGGTTTGTTGCCAGGCCATCATTTGAAAAATTGAAGAGTCCTAGAAATGGATGTGCTGAAGCATTGGGAAAGTCCTTTGAGGGACTAATGGTGAAGGTAATGCCATGACCACCAATATTTGGAAATTGACGAACCATGGCAAATACAAAGTTCGTAGAGAACAAAAGAGATGACTTTAAACCTGAAGAAGAAGAAGTGTTGAATTTTAAAGGAAGCTTGTAGAAAGCATAACCAACTTGGTTGAGTGACATGCTGCTTAGCTGCAGTAGACCATTGTTATATATTTGAGCGCTTCCTTCAAGATGCAGATTGGCTTGATGGAAGCCATTGTAGATGAATTGGTCTTCATTTTGAGCAAAGCCCAAGCAAATAAAGTAAACACACAGAATTATCAGAAACTGAAGTGAGTGAAGAACCATAGCCATTAGCATTAGGAAAAGTGGGAAAAGCTTCCTTTTGTAAACTGAGGGCTTTTGCCTGCTTAAAGTGTCTGAGAGTTCAGAGAATTGAGTTTGTTCTTTGCCACTGGTTCATGATAAAACATCAGTATCTGCGTTCCCCTGGTCATGGGCTAACCAAACCGTTGCCTCCCCAAAAGAAAAGTGTCATTGTCAAGTAGGAACTATGGTTGGAAAAGAAGTTTCAATTGTCTGATTACTGTTTTTCAAATTGATGCCCATTGAGCTTATAAACACATGTTTAAGCTTACACTTAAGCAACGTGGGACACTAGGATCATAACATATTCTGGTGTTTGCTAAATTCGAGGGAAACTATTTCAAAGGTAAAATGCCTTCTCTATTTTATCTGCTAGCTTAAATTCATTTTATTTTGTTAGTTGGTGAGTCAGTTAAGTGGCATTGTGGTTTGCTAAGATTAAAGGGCAAATGTATCATCTTTCTCAATTAAAAAAGAGCAATATCACTGCTACTAGAAATGTAATTCAGAAACTGATCTATAAGCCTTACAAAGGATCTACTTTTAAACACAAATTTATAACATGTTTGGCCTCTCATTTTTTATAACTCTTACAAATTGTTTCTCAAAAAAAAAAAAAAAAAAAACATTTATCACATTCATTATCACATCAATTTAGCATTTTTCATGAAAAACAAAAAATAAATAAATTCAAACCACAGAGATTTGGGTTCAATTTACCTTGAGTATCTGTCTATGGTGTTTGTAAATGGATCTCCAATTTGGGGCGGCGAATTGAATGTCATCAATCTGTTAGCAATATGAATATAATAAAATCTCTAAAGATAAGAATTTTGATTTTGTTTATTGTCAATTATGTGATGAAATTTTGGCTTGGGTTATGTGTATGATTGCATTAGTTGTTTCATGTTTGTAATCTATTAGGGACTATCTGGCCTTTTGCCCTTAATTTTTTTTTTTTTATTTAGCAATTTGCCCTTGTTTGCAAACTATATAGGGATATGCCCCTGTTTCGATACTCGATTATCTTAAAATCGAGTTTCTACGAAATACTCGATCTGTAGAAAATCGAGTTATGCCTGATCAAACTTAAAAAAAAAAAAAAAAAGCATGGAACTCGATTTTATAGAAATCGAGTTCAAAAACGCCACTATAGGATTTTAAAACGTCACTATAGAGCTTAAAAACGCCACTATAGGACTCCTTGATAGGGGTTATCACACTTATAAAATTTTTTTGCAGGAAAATGCCGCTATAGAGCTTTAAAACGTCACTATAGTTCTTAAAAACGCCACTATAGGGCTTCCTAAATGGTATCACACTTGTAAAAATATTTTGCCGGAAAAATCACACTCACAAAAATTTTTTTGCATGAAAACGCCGCTATAGGACTTTAAAACGTCACTATAGGGCTTAAAAATGACACTATAGGGTCCCTGAACCTG
The DNA here is from genome assembly GCF_002906115.3 of Quercus suber. Taxonomy (NCBI): domain Eukaryota; kingdom Viridiplantae; phylum Streptophyta; class Magnoliopsida; order Fagales; family Fagaceae; genus Quercus; species Quercus suber. The sequence goes on from NW_027070183.1 coordinate 218,035, forward strand.
TATGGCGTGATCATACTTATAAAAATTTTTGCAGGAAAACGTTGCTATAGGGCTTTAAAACGTCGCTATAGGGCTTTAAAACGTCACTATAGGGCATAAAAACGCCACTATAGGGCTCCCACTTATAAATTTTTTTTTACATGGAACTTGATTTTTCAGCTATTCGAGTTCCATGCAATTTTTTTTATTTATTAAGTTTGATTGGGCATAACTCGATTTTCTAAGAATCGAGTATTTCATTAAAACTCAATTTTAAGATAATCGAGTATCGAAACAGGGGCACGCCCCTATATAGTTTGCAAACAGGGGCAAATTGCTAAAAAAAAAAAAAAAATTAAGGGGAAAAGCCCAAATAGTCCATCTATTAGATATCTAATAATTTTATATAATAACATAACGTTAAACATAGATATGCAGATAGATCTATTTGGCATTAGCTTATAAGCTCAACTTTTAGCTTTTATGTACAGTTTTTTAAAACCTCACTTTTTCCTGCATTTTCTCTTCTTCTTTTTTCAAAAATTTTCAAGGTATACGTATACTTTAGCACATTTTCACAAAAAAGTTTTCAGCAAAAGTTAGATAAAATGTATGTATCCATTTGCAAAATCGCTAGGATATCCCCAAAAAGCGCTGGAATAGGCCTAAAATGCCTATATTGGTGCTTTAAACTGCAGTGCAGTGACAGTTGGTATAGGGTCGCCGGACCTATACCAGTGCTTTTCAAAAGCGCCAGGATAGGTCCCGACATTTTTCAGACCTTGTTCTGGTGTTTTTACATATGTCGGGACAGTCCTTACCAATAACTTTGAAGACTTGTACCAGTGGATTTCAAGGCCTATACCGGAACTTTTTAATTAAAAAAAAAAAAAGCATTGGTATAGGTCTATCTATACCAACGGTTTTATAACTGCCCTTATAGGGTATTTACAGAAACATGAATACAACCTATACCATCGCTTTTAAAAGCGCTAGCATAGGCAATTCCTATTCCATCGTTTTCAAAAGCGCTGATATAGGTCTTCAATGGATATAATAACAAGGCCTATACTAGCACTTTTTAATCACCACAATAGGTTCTGCCTATGCTAGCGCTTTGAGAACTGCCAATATAGGGCATATATGGAATTTAAAATAAGCCCTATACAAGCATTTCTAAAACGCCGTAACAGCCTTGCCTATGGCCATACCCTATTCCAGCGGTTTTTAAAGCGCTGCAATAGGACCTTTTTATTATTATTTATTTATTATAAATTTTATAGCACCTGTAATGTACCTACAATACATATTTTCCAATACATATTTTATAGCACCTGTAATGAACCACAATTCATATTTTCCAATAGCAAATACAATACCATATTAAACCAATAAACTAAATATATTTAATTACACCATATCAATAATTACATCCCAAATGTCTAGAATGTTATACACAAAATAATACATCCCAAGTGTCTAGAATGTTATGAACAAAATAATACATTCTACACAACTATGTAGAATGTTCTGCACAAAAGAATACATTCTAACTATGTATAATGTCATGCACAAAATAATACATTCCAACTGTCTAGAATGTTATAATAAAGTTTCCAACTATGATGTGTATATATATCAAAGTTTGAAACTTTATTATAAATATCAAAATGTCACAGTAACTACTCAAAAATAGGGCTCAAAGTATTGCCTAATGCGTATCATCAGATGATAAGCGCTGAGCATCAGGAGACTAGATATCCACTGCAGAATCACCGTCACCATCCTACTAATTAAGAAACACACAATGGATTAGTGTACTAAACAACATAGTTAGTAGATGAATGACACAATATCACTAGTATTACTACTAAGTGCCACATTAGCAATTAAAACACACTCAAGTACACTTTACACTATGCATTTCTCCTATAGGTAAACCAGGTCATGCTCCATGATATTGCTGTTGCATAATTTTTATGTCTTTTTTTTAACATATTTAGCTAGGGCCAAGCAGGCATCAACACTAACATTCACATAGGGTAGTGTACAAAATCTTGACCACATCCAACATCTCCTCCCCAAAAGCTTTAGTTTACTACAAGTATTGCTTTGTCATGTCTTTAGTATCAGTTACACATGTAAGGGTTTATTTTTGTACTGGGATATGACAATGGCACATGCTCCTATTCTAATTTTTGTACACCTTTTGTCAGTTGTTAAGCTTATGAATGGGAGTACTCATCTTTAGTTTATTTCAATGCACTAGATATCAAGCCTTGTTTTGTTTTAGTCTAGTACTAGAATTAATCTTCACATGCAAGTAAACATACTATTAAGGATCGCCTTTCTAACAATAAGCAACATTTTATTGTTGCTACTATTTCCTATAGATAAAAACTGGTCATGCTCTGTAGTGTTAGTCTACTTCGAAGAGCGATTTAATGTCACATGTTAAGAAGTATCAAAACCATAGCACTCCTTCATCCCACCAAGTTTGGCAAAGTAAATTTAAGAGCCAACCATCCCAAAAGCCATCCAAACAGCCCTTAAAACAGAAGGTTTTGAAGCATCATATCATGCGGGATGGTATGTCCAAAGGAAACATTTTACTTCTCTCCATGTTAAAAAATTTACCCAAAGAATATTCATGATGTGCCTAGTTATGTGCTCTATTTGTGTCTTAGATAGAATCTTACACTTTAGTTTTGGTACCATGCATTTTACTTCTTGTGAGATATGTATCTTGGATAAGTAACAGGCTTAGAATGTTGCTTAGCTTAGGCTCCCAAATGGTCACAACCTACTATAACGGTCAGTGCTTAGTTGGGTTTATAACTTCATTTCACATTATTTTATGAGCTAGACATAATTTTGTAAGTGGAAATCATGACCATTTTGCATAGGTCACCCTTAATAATCTTGTCTGGTATAAGGATAGATAACACTAGATAAATACACAAACAACTTCATGCATCTACAACAACATTGACAGAAGTGTTGTCCTCAAATCACGATCAAAATAATTTCATTTTTTAGTGAAAGTTGGAGACTAGTCTCTTCAAGTAAATTCAAAGTTTAGCAATAATGTGATGTGTATGTCTGAAATAGTGAGAGTAGAAAAGCTATGCTGCTTATAACAATCTACAAAAGAAGAATAGGCCATTATTATGGAATTATGAACCATGAGTTGGGAAGTTTTTACATATAGGTAGAAGTCAGGGGTAATAGTCATGGAATTTTGTTATAAATCAAGTAGTCTAAAAAGTGAATTAAAAACTAGATATAGTCTAGTGATTTCAAAAAAATGTCATTCTACTTATAAAAGCATGCATGTTGAGTGGTTGTTCATGCTGAGTGGCAATTCAAACTTCAAATTAGTTTATATATATATATATATATATCACTCCTCATAGTCATTTAAAAGGCTTGTTTGTCCATAAAAGAAAATTCAAAATCTATTGCTTCCCAATAAATGGCTTTAATGCTAAACAATCACATGCATATATCTAATAAATATGACACACAACACACTTTGTTATTCAAACTTCTTACCATAGAGATAGTGGGAAACGATGGGTACAGTTGGTCCAATCTTATTTGCTAGCGCTTATTTGTTGCTTGGTCTGGACACATTCATCGATTCCAATCCGATCTTTTCTTTTTTTAGGTATGTTGCTCTATGAGCAGAGCAAATGAACATAAATCCAACCTACTCTCAGTTTGGTCCTACCTCTGGTTCATTTGTTACTAAAAACGGAGGAGGAAACTTAGTACCAAATGCTTGGCAATCCTTGGTAGAGCTTATTTATGATTTCATGCCGAACTTGAGCGCGGTGGGAATAGGCTTCCCAAAAAGCCAGCCCCTAGCCGGGGTCAGCATAGAATGAAGGGGACGGCCCCAATGTTGTGTTGGCAAAGCCAACTACTCTGGCTTTAAGTAAGCTAATGGTTGTGTGAGTAGTTTCTCGGGCATGTATGCCCACCAGGAAAGAAATGCAAGACTTAAGCACATAGACAATCCTAAGGTGATCTTTCTTTTGAAGGCCCATAATCGTATGAAAGGGGCCTTGTCTTTTCTGGCCTTTATTCTCCTCCTCATTAACCTCACTTCAGCTTCAATGGCATCATAACGAGTGCAGTTCTCCCTTATTGCTTATACTTGAGCAGACAACTCCTTAACCCTTTGGTTGGTTGTAGTAGATGTTGGAGGTGGCGTACTGTCATCCATTGAACTTGCATCCATTGCCAGAGGGGGTTGGACCAAAGCCTACCCCTCTAACACGACCACCTCTCTCTAGACCGATGACCTGTCCAAATGCATTGTTGGGTTTCCAAAGTATGCCAGCCTCAATGTCGTCTCCTTGCAATTGTGACCTTGTTGCCATAAGCTCTTTCATCTTTGCCTAGTACTCACAAATAAACAAGACAACATATTAACAATGAGGGCAATAATACACATGCCAACATGAGTAATATGCTTTTATATATATATATATATATAAGTCGGGTTAGAGTTATTATAAAAGGAAAAAAAAGTTGGGTTAGAGTTATACCATGTGTACTTGGAACCCAAACCATATATATTATGAAAAGAGAATGACTAAATTTTGACTCAACCTATCGTGCTTGGCCAAATTAAATGATGTACTTGACCAAGTTAAATGATGTACAAACACATTTAAGAAACAGTTGTATAAACACAGCCCAAAAATGGGTCCTTTAGACAATTAAATTTCCTTTTTTTTTTTTTTTATGGATAAGTTTTAGCCCCAAGAGAAGGGGAAGGGGGAAATTCAAACAAGTGACCTCTGCTTTATGAGGTATGGCCTTAGCCAATTGCACTACTGCTTGAGATTGACTACTATATACATGAATTCATAAATTAACAATTTATGAATTGTTAATGGATCACTACGAACGTTTTCACCTAATAATCTAAAAGTTCCCAAATAAACAAAGGGCTTGCAAGTATTTAATAAATACAACTAATAATAAGACAAAAGCTCCCAAAAATATTTAACTTTGAGACTTTCACTTATCATCTACACCAATACACGCATCTTACTATATTAAACCTCTATTGAGCACATAGCATACTCTAGTTCCTGCATATGCACCTTATATACAACTCATAAGCCATGCAAAACAAGACACATGGTCATGACAAGTAATGAGATTCACATGGTCATATGTTATAGAACTTGTAATGAACCATATGAACTAGCAGCTTCAATCTCAAATAGTTCTCCACCATCAAAGAACTACTTTCCGACTCAAAATATAATACTTTCAAATTACTAATATAATTTGTTACAAACTTACAAACTTACAATGTTCTCTTCTTCAGTTTCATTCACAGCAGTACCATCGTGGTGAGAATACGCCATTTCATACATCTCACCTCTCTTTATTTGCCTGCCTTTTTTGTTTGCCTACAACATGGTCAGGTATATTCGGCATATTAAAGCGAGGGTGTTGATTTGATGGTGTCGAATCACATTGATTTCTACTTTAGAACGCAAAATAATATAAGCTTTGTTCATTTTTGCATGTTATTAATATAGTTCTTACAATGCTGTTTGCCATCTGGGCATAGCTTCTGGATCCCAGCATATGCAGCTCCGTCTGCTTCCCACGCCGCTCTTTGTTATCTTTAGACAGGTCCTACGAACATTTCAAGAAAGTCACTACCAATTACAATAACAAGCTAATATATAATACTCTTGAGCATGGAACATATAAAAGCAAAACATCTATATTACTGTAACCATTACTACCATGCCTTTTTGAGAAATCCAGTACTCCATCAAGATATGAAATTGATTGTCATCAACCTCCAGCGGTGATAGCTTAAGTCAAGCTTCCTTAGGAATGTCCGGCTTACAGTGCTTCTCCTTCAACTCTGCTTTGTGGCCTCTCCACAACTTTCCAATCTGTGACAGTGCCCATTTCCTCTACCTGGCAGGTTGGATGTGGTTTGTAGGAATTATCCATCGTGCCTACCATGTGTAAAGTTGAATTAACAAATGTCACATTTTCAACATAATAACAAACTTGCATAAAGCTTTAAACAAGTAATAAAGAAACCCCTTTTACCATTGCTTTTTGCCCAATACCTAAATGGCTTCCCAACACTGATTCTTGTATTGTTGTGGCATTGAAGTCCAACGAACATAATTGATTGAGCACATGTCATGCCTTCTTGCTACTGTTCCTAGCCACCTTGCCCAAGACCCAGCATTTTTCCCGACCGGCTGGCCTGCTTTATTTAATAACAATTTTTTCCTCGGTGGCATATTTCAAATGTCGTCAAACTGGTTAGGCCCATGTTTATTGGGTACATTGTCCGCTCCAGCTGCGGGTACGTCTTGAGGATCTATTAAACCACCAACAAGTTGCATCAAATTACAATGAAACACAAAAGAATGAAATGTCAAGAACCATTTGGATACTTGGATATTCCAAAAAACATATAAGTAAATTTATATTGTATCCTTATTAGTATAAGGATATTTAATGAAAATATTAAAACATATTAAGTCATAATCCTCAAAAAATTATGACAAGTGATGATATATATAAAGAAGGTAAAAAAAAAAAAAATCATAAATTATATATATCCATTTTGATAGAAAAAATAAATAAAAAATAAATAAAAATTTTTAAGATTGTTGTAATTATAATATTATAAGAAATACTTTTATGCACAATGAATAAGAACCTACATAAATATATTTTGTCAAGAGAACCAAACAAACTATGTTAGAATATTTATTACATGATTAAATAAATATACTTTATTATCAATCTAACTTTTTAATAGAATGTAAAAAATAATAATATTAGTAGTGATAAGTAATATTTTTGTCATGAGAACGTCATCTTAACTTCAAATAAAACTATGTTTTGACAATTAAACCTCCCAATTAAGTTATTTTATGTCATATGTCAATCTCACTTATTGAGAGCCACACTTTGTCTTCCATTTTAGTCAAATGATCCACGTGATGAGTTCCCATCTTTAAGAGGTATTAGGTGATTAAATATACTCTCTCTCTATGTACGAGTTTGGGATAAATAGAGTTGTCAAGTGTAAGAGTGGATTGTCAACAAACACATGATTTTTTTTTTTCTTCGGATTAGGTTTAGTTGAACTTCTTCCTCTAATAGTGTAAATTCTAACATGATATCAAAGTCTCACATTGGCAGTGTGGAAACTTTGGTTTGATTTATGTATACCTTTTTTGTTTTGTTGGAAAAGAAAAAGCTTGGTATGATTCATGTATACTATTAGTAATTAAGACTCTTTACCTAATATCTTAGAAATTTTAGGTTTGAATATTCTAATAAACTTTACTATGTCATTAGTCCATTTATCTTTCTGGAGTAAAAATCATCAAATATCTTGAAACATAATGTGACTTTTTTTTTTCTTTCTTTAAATAGAAAATGAAATTCTTCATAATATAAATATTTCTATCCTATTTAGATAAATCATGCCCTAGGAAAAAAAAAATCCTAAGTTTGCCACACCAAATACATTGGTCCAAAGCTCCAAATATGACTTTTAAAATTATCATAGCTGTCTTGACTTGATCATAACACAGAATCCAAATGTTAACAGCCAAAAGCCCAAAAGTATACATATACTATAAGTTGAAGTGTGTGATCATGGTCTTCTCATTATTAAATGCAGACCCTTATAATTTTGGCGGTAGCTTTATTCATCATAGATAAAGATTCAAGAGTCAGCCCCCATTATAAATAAATCATGTAGAAAAAGAAAAAAAAAAAAAAGAATCCCATATCATCATGTGAACATTAGGTGAAGCTCTAGCTTTTCCAAGAAATTGAAGTTATTACATGTGTTTGAACATTAGGTAAAGAACTTTGACTCAAATCTTTCTCTTGAACTTCTTATAAATTTAGCTACGTTGATAAGATATTCTTCTCTTTAGAATTAATAAGGTTTTCATTTATGTCTACAAATAATAAATTAAGAAATCCTTGTTAGGGAAGGAAGTGATAATAAACTGAGATAGTCTCTCGTGACCATATCTCTAGCTTCCTTGTGTAAACCTAAGAATTATCCCATAAAAGGAAAAAAAAATTATTATCTAAAATGATCTCATCCAGTGAGTTCCAGTTAGCTTAATTAGCAAAACCTCTTATTACTAAACCTTACCTACACCAAAAACGAATTGGTATAAAGAATAATCATCATGGAGTATACATTATAGGTTAAATTTTATGATGTATATATAAAATAAATGACCTCATCCTAAAATATCATCATTGTTTTTATTTATGAAAGTTTGCTTTTGTCAAGGTTTGAGGCTTCAAAATTTTCATTTTTTTTTTACCACAAAAGAAAGTTTATATTGTGTATATTTTTCAATTTTTATGTCTATGATTTGACTAATTTTGTCTTTTCACCATGATAAAATGCTTGGGATACTTGGTATAAAATTATTGGAAATTATTCTTAACATAATCTTTGACCATTATGATATACTCTCAACCATTACCTTGATAAGACTATATTTGAAATATTTCATTTTCTGATAATCCTTTTACAAAATTTGTTGTCGTAAAAAGGGGAAAAGTAAAAAAAAGTAACATAAGTTTGATCAAATTAGCATAGCTAGTAGAAATATGGTTGCTTTTACTCATGGGAAAAGATTGTGTGGTTAGTTTGTATCATTAATTCACAAGAACACTCTTTCTTGAAACTCCTCTTTGGCTGTCCTGTCCTCGAAGATTTGTCATTTACAACTGACCATTTTGAGGGTGAGTATAAATTATGTGTACCCACGCTAAAACGCTTAAGTATCAGCGGTTTTAATGACTCTGATTAGAACTCGAGATAAACGCCCCAGCTCTTGAGTAATTTGATTTCTATGGTGATCTGCGCTAGCTTAAATTCTATGAAAAACTAAACAACCTAGTTCAGGCAGATGTCTATACTTCTAGATTTAACTATGAACATGAAGAATTTTACAGGACATGGGTGTTCAATATTTTTGCTGCACTGAATAACATCAAATTCCTCTCATTTTCTCCAAGTGGCATAGAGTTTAGATCCCCTTCATAAGTGCTTTATTTATTTTTCAATAAACCTATGATCTTTAGTTCAATTTCTTAGGACAATACGAGGTTATTGTCTCGCTTTTATGTTCTATCAAATTGATGTTGATGTGATTTTAATCTCGAACGTAGTGGCACAACTTTGGAAATATTTATCCTTCCTCATTCCAGAATTTGGTCAAACTAAAATTTGAAGTGAATGGTTGTAGCTGGACTGTGCTACAAGACTTGCTCCAGAAAGCTCCTAATCTAGAAACTCTTGTTATTACTAAGGTTAGTTGATTTAATAGAAGTATTTCTATTGATCATTCATCTTCCCTAAACTTACACTTATGATTTGCTGTGTTTGTTATCATCAGGGTTATGATTTAACAGTAGTTGCATACACTGGTAGTTTCAAAAACCAGTAGCTACATTTAACAAAGTCAGCAACTCAGTTTCAGTAGCAATCTATTACTTCGATGCCAACAATCATCTTAATCTTCTTGTAGCTAATTAATTACTAAGATTATGCTTTAGCACTAGCCAATGGGATTTAGACACTTGTCAATCATTTAGAAGGCTATCAGAAGTACCAAATTGTAGTTACTTTGCACTCAGATTTGACATATGATTGAAAATAAGTCTTGTGAGCTTTTCTTTAAGAACTTTGTGTTTTCTTTTTAGCAGAGGTGTCTAATCATCTATCAGTTTGTTTTAAGCAACTCATATTCCATTTAGTTCTAAATCATATCACGGCCCATCATATTTATCTACATAACAATTGTTTTGATAATCTTAAGAGAGGTTGGTCTAATTTACTCTTTACTTATATATATATATATATATATATTTTGTTATGATTTATTATTACATAAAGACTAATATGAAATATTGATAAAGAAATTGTGCCAGGTTAGAAAGAGTTCAATCTTCAATGTCACACTACAATTTATCTTTCTCAAGTGGGGATGCCTAGGTCAATGAGATGAAAATGAACACACTCACCTTAATGCTAGTATTAACCCACTTAAGTCTAAATTTTAGGAACTTAATTTCGCTAGAGATTTTCATGTTTGTTACCTCCTATATCCTCTTACTTCTTTTGGACTCAAAATGAAGAACTTACTTCTACATATAAGCATGAATAATTAGGGACATAAATCCACTTCTTAAGGGTCGTGTTTTACTACGTATAAGCATGAATAATTAGGGACATACCTCCTATATCTAATGACAAATGTCACTAGATTCTAAGGCTCATGTTTCACATGGCATATTGATCACCCTATCAAGGTATAGGTTGTTGTACTAAAGGCTTTCCTTCTGCACATATATTTTGCCTTCATAATCCCTCCAAACTGCTATCCTCATGTCATTTCCATAGCATGCCACACCTAACCATAAGAAGTTGGTGCCCTGATCGGTTGATCCTGGTCTAAGGTCAAGGTAACATGCATGTCTCTGCTAGGATCCTAATTCACACCTAGATGGCCCAAGCCTACTAATCTACTGGTTTCATGCCTTCAAATGCTGCTATAAGTCTCTTTGTAGCAGTGGTTTTTTTGTAACCGCCATAATATACTTTTTTTTCTACAGCGGTTTCCCAACTGCTACAATATACTTTATTTTTTGTGTTTCTATAGGTGATTTCTAAATACAAAACTACAATTTTATTTTTTATTTTTTTGCAATGGTTTCCCAACTGCTGCAATATACTTTATTTTTTGTGCTTCTATAGGTGTTTTCTAAATACAAAACTACAAAGTTTAGTCTTTTTTTATTTTTATATTTTTTATACTCCAATGTAGAAAACTAATACCCTAATGAGATCATCATACACCTAAAATACTCAGAATGACACAAATACGCCTAGAATTATAAAATGACCAAAA
>NW_027070183.1:230250-242382 GCF_002906115.3 Quercus suber
AAAAAATATTGTTTATACTTTTATTAAGATATTTGTGATTCCAAACTTCGAATTGTAAAGTTTTATTTCTTCATTTGGATCAATATTATTAACTATTTGCAATTATTTTATTACTTTGATTTTTGGAATTGTGGATTTTAATAACATTCCAAACATGTTATATTACTAATTTTTAGGGAAAATTTTAATTAAAAAAATATTTTTGTAATATTCAATAAAGTTTATACCTTCGGTAACAGTTTTTATAACTGCTTCTGTATGGAACCTACAGTAGCGGTTGTTTTTTGATGCAATAACTAATTTATAACAAAGTGTACGAATGGGAGAACTAGCATTTTTTATTTATTTATTTTATTTTATAGCAGTGTTCTATAAAACTATTGTTAAAGAATATCTAGTAGCAATTCACAAAATTGCTATTAAAAATAATTCATGCTAGATATAAGGGAAGGGTATACAAACATTTTTAATTTTGTTTAGTAGCGGTTTATAGAACTGCTGCTAAAGAATCTATAGCAGCAATTACATAACCACTGGTATAAATAAATAATTTCAAAAAGAAGGGCCCTGTGTACTAGCAATTTTTTTAATTCTCTAGCAGCAATTCTATGAATTGCTGCTAAATAATCTATAGGAGCGACCACATAACCGTTGGTAAAAATAATTAATTCCGAAAGGAAATGCCGTGTGTATCAGTGGTTTTTAATTCTCTAGCAGCGGTTCTATGAACTACTACTAAAAAATCTATAGCAGCAGTTACATAACCGTTGGTATAAATAATTAATTCCAAAAGGTAAAGTTGTGTGTACTAGCGGTTTTTAATTCTCTAGCAGTGGTTCTATGAACTGCTACTAAAAAATCTATAGTAGCAGTTACATAACCGTTGGTATAAATAATTAATTCCAAAAGGTAAAGTTGTGTGTACAAGCAGTTTTTAATTCTCTAGCAGTGGTTCTATGAACTGCTACTAAAAAATCTATAGTTGCAGTTACATAACCATTGGTATAAATAATTAATTCCAAAAGGTAAAGTTGTGTGCACTAGCGATTTTTAATTCTCTAACAGCAGTTTATAGAACTGTTACTATAGATGTTTTCTATACCAGCGATTCCTAAAACTGCTGCTATAACCTATAGTGACCTATAGCAACGGCAACTTAACAACGGTTATTCAAGTTGTAGCAGTGGTTTAGAAAACAGCTGGTATAGACCTATATGACTTTTAGTAGCATTTTTTTAAAATTTTAGTAGTGGTTACAACCACTGTTAAAAATCAATTTTTTTGTAGTGTAAACAAGTTAAGTTTTTTCAAGTTCAAGTTTAGCCCGACAACAAAAGTAAAATATTCAAGTTCAGCCTAAGCTAGAACCAAGCATATTAACAATGTTCAAACTTGACTACTTAAGTTTGTTAAAAAGCCTAAAGTTAATATTAGCATTGATACACCATGTTGAATATGCTAGTATGGATGCGGAAGCGAAAGCATAAAGTATAAAACGCAATAACACACGAGAATTACGTAGTTCAATCTAACGGCCTACATCCACGGAGAAAACCTAAAAGGCTACATCAATAATATATTAGAATGTAATATAAATCCTATGTTACAATGAACCATAACATGTATATATATATAACCTCCGAAGGTCAAGTTAGAACCTTTTACAACTCCAGAGTGCTAGAAAAGGTCAATTATGCGTACCTTGATTTGTAAGGGTATTGGAGCTTTTATAGTAGTCAAAAGTTGAACTCTTTTACTTGGAGTCGAAGTCCTTTCTTTGTAGAAATCATCTTTAAGAGTCCAAAACGTGGTGGACAAGTCTTTTCTTTATAGGGAAGATCTTCACCAATATACGTAATCTCTAGAATTCACTTTGCACTAGGATTCTGTTTAAGACTTTCTGAGAATGGGCCACAAGCATTCCCATCAAGAGGTCCAGCAGGCCCATGGCCGATCAATCCGTTCCTCTCTCATCCGTCCACTCCGGATTCGTCCTCAACAGGCCTTGCACATAACAGGCTCGTCTACCTTTCAGCCCACAAACCATAATCAGCCCGTTCCATCATACTAGGTATCGTAGCCGTACATTTTTCCCCTTTCATCCATCATTATAGGTAAGTCCTTAAAAAAAATTATTATCAACAAATCTAGGAATCTATCGTAATAAATATTATGTTCAATGGTCAAATGGTAATCTTTTGGAGGGAAAATTCTTGCCTTTATTTTTGATATGTTTGATGGCTTTTATATATTTATATTTATATTTTTATTTATTTATTTATTTATTTATTTATTTATTTATATTTATTATTGTTATTTATAATAACGATAAATATATTTTGGTGCTGTAAATGGTTAAAATTATCTTAAAGGAAAAGAATTAAGGTAAATAAAAGACATATAACTGTCAAAAAATGGTTTTTTTTTTTTCTTATTGTTTTGTTAGTTTCTACAAGCTTTTTTAGGCATTAAAATGTTCTATTTTTTTAATGGTTAGTAGCAACGAAATTTTTGTACCTAAATAAATAAAAAAGATAAAGTAGAAAATGAACTTATATAAATATAGCCTAATCCAACACAATCTGGAATAGACCAGAATTTAGATCCTGGAATTCATCCGAAACACCAAAATAGTCCAAAACAAACAAAAATTTAGACAGTAATGGAACAAGAGGGTTAGTGCATCGGATTAAGCGCCGGAACGGAACGGAATTTAAAACATTGAGTAGAAGGATGTGAAAGAGGCAAGTGGTGGTGGGGTTTGGCAAGGGTTTTGATGTGGGTGAGGAAGGTAAGTTAGGATAGTGTTATATATTGTTTTACGTACCGGTGAGTATTAGGACAAAATAGGGAGAGTTATTTATTTTTTTGATAGGAAATTGTGGAATTGGATCTCCAAGGGTTTTGTGCTATGGTTATTTCTTTTAATTATTAATTTCATTATATTTTCATAATAAATAAATAATTAATAATAGGAGAAAACATATTTTCCAATGCCATATTTCATTATATATAACTTTGTTATGTTGCAAAATTCTACCACACATACACAAAAAATTCTTAAATGCTCCTAGAGTACGGAGAAATTGTGCTCCCTCCTTTCACATTCATAATGGACCCTACCATGAATTTAATGAGTAGACTCCACCATAAATGTGAGAGGAGAGAGCATCATTCTTTGTACTCCGAGAATACCTAAGAATTACTCCACATACACACCCACTTTATTTCTCTCATCTTTTTCTTTTTCTTTTTCTTTGTTCATTTTCACATTTCTCTTCCTTAATAAACTCTAGCCGATCTTTTTAAGATTTTATTATTATTCTACTGTATGTACACATCTAATTTAAGATTCTAAGATGTTTTTGTTTTTAGAATGATAAAATATCAATCACTCTAATAAATAATATAGTATTTGTAATTATTTTTAACAAAAATTGCAATTTTTTCTTTCCTTTTTTTATTTGAGGGAAGAAACTATTATCCAATTTAATTGAAATAATTTCATTTAAATAATTGCATTTGTCAAACTGCCTAACCCGCTTAACCCAATGACTTAAAACCGTTAAGATTTTCAGTCAATCTGCCAGATTTATAGATTGGTGGGTTGGTGGTGGATTGGAATTTTCCCAACCCACCATTGGTGGGTTGGTTAAAAATATTTGCCTCCACCCACCCAATCTAACCCACACACACCCTTATAAGCAACCTTTATGCAGGTAGCAACATCTAATCACATGGTTTAAGCTACTTAGTCCTTACTAGATCCCAAAATCAAGGTCTGATTCAACATTAAATGCTAGTTAGTCATGATTGACTAGAAACCAATTGCCATACCCAAAGAAACAAAGATATGTTAAAAGGAGATCATATCATTTTGGGCCAAATCCAAGGGAATATATTCTTAAATATCCTTGCTTGCTGGACCCAACCCTTTTCCTCTTTTCCTAATCACCCCCTAAAACACCCACTATAAAAAGAAGGCATTAAAATAAACCCAAAATCAACTATCCATCAACCATTCTATCTACCCATCTATTATCAATATCAAGCAATTATCCTTGCAATAAGAAAATCCTAGCCCATATTACAGCAAGTATCTCACTTTTTTTTTTTTTAATACCATTCCAGAAAAATGAGTTTACAAAAAGTTCTGATTGACCATACAGCAACTGATTGGCATTTTTGTTGCCAACTTGGCTAGATAACTAACATTACTAATTACAATCCTTGGGACATATAATGAGTGATAGATTAAGTCATTATCTGCTAAATGAGACCAATTAGCCAACAGACTCTTCTCTTGCCAACTAGGAGTAAGTTTCTTGTTGTTGACTTGCACAACTCTCCTACTATCACTAAGGAACAAAACATGTTTATAACCCAAGCCCCTAGCCTTGATTGCTGCCTCCAGCATTGCTTCCTGGATGGTGACTGGAACAGTTTTTCCTATACAGCTTGAAATTCCCTACAAAATGACACCTCCTTAAGTAGTTTTGGCTTCATATGTATACCCCGATCTATTAAGTTTCTTTAGTCTTGCACTAGCAACTTTGATTATAAGCTGCCATGGTTCTCCAGGGATATGATCCACTTTGTTCTAAGTAGGGCTTCTATGGGAGGAAGTAGAACAACAACTAAAAGCATCTTTGTACTTGCAAGTAAGAGACTAAGCAGTTAGTATGACTTCTAATGGATTAGGATGCTTCCCTTCATGGACAACCAAATTTCAGTGTGTCCAAATTGTCCACAAAGTAGTGAAAATTCCTTAAAGATACTGCATGTTCTCATGTTCCATTGCTTTATGTTTTAGCAGCAGCTGTCCATTCCATTGTTGAACTAAGATATTGCTAAGGTCAAAGGTGTGTACATCTAGAGAGGTACCATGCCAAGTTGCTCTGGCAAAGGGGTAGAACAGCAATAGATGGGAAGAAGATTCATCATCTTCCTCACAGTAGGGGTAGGAGCTTGATACAGGGATACCCCTATTTTTTAAGGTGAGAAAGGTAGGGAGACTGTCATGGAAAAGCCTCCACACAAAATTACATATCTTGAGAGGAACTTGTACTTTCCAAATCAGTTGCCATAGATTCAAGTTAGGGGGTACATTTTCCTTGGAAATCAGATTGTAAGCCTTCTTGACTTAGTAGTCACTTGAAGAGGAGTATTTCCAAACCAATTTGTCTAAATCTGCACCTGCCTTTGATATTGGCAAACTCAAGATTTCAATGCTAGTAAGGTAGGGACACAAAGATCTAACAAGCCTTGGCTTCCATGAATGATTTGTGCTATCAATCAGATCTGCCACAGAACCATTGCTCAGATTATGTTGGCTTAGAGTTTAGGGCTAACATGGGAACTAAGTTGTGTGGTTTAGAGGGATACTAGAACCATTCCTTACTATCCATCTCCCTTCCTTTAAATGGCTATTCCTTTGATTGATAATGCTTCTCCAGAACCAAGAGTGATGTGATTTAGGTACACATTCATGAATTGAAGAATTTGGGAAATATTTAGCTTTGAATGTTTTGGAGATAAGAGCTTAAGGATTCTGACCAATTCTCTAGAATTGTTTAGCTAGCATAGTTTGGTTCATATGACCAAACTTCTTCAACCCCAAACCGCCTTCCTTCCTAGGTCTGCAACTCTTATCCCAACTAATCAAATGCATTTTCCTTTCACCCTAATCATGCCCCCACTAAAAATCTCTAGAGATGGCATCCATTTTGTTAAAAAAAGCCTCAAGGACTTTGAAACAAGAGAAGGTGTAAAGGGGCATGGATTGGAGGGTAGATGAGATTAAAGTGGTTCTACCAACCTATGAAAGAAGTTTTACCTTCCATCCTTGCAGTTTGGAGTGCAACTTGTCCACAAGGAACTGAAAGTCAACAACCCTCTTACCTCTTAGCTTAAAATTTATGCCTAGGTATTTACTAGGGAATTGGACAAGATTGACCTGAAGGTTATGTGCCAAAGCTTCCTTACCCTCACCTGCCATGTTAGGAGAAAAATAAATGTCAGAATTGGTAAGGTTAATGCTCTGCCCTGATAATGAGCAATACCAGGTGAGTATGTCCTGAATATTGGTTAAGGAGTGGTTATCATTCTTGAAGAAGAGAAGGGAATCACTAGCAAAGAATAAGTGAGTAAAAGAGATGTCATTTCTGCCTAATTGAATCCCTTTTATTCTCTTCTGATTTTTTGCCTTCAAGAGTGCCATGGAGAGGATATTTGCACATATGAGGGAAAAGTAAGGAGAGAGAGGGTCCCCTTACCTAAGACCTCTCTTTGGGTAGAAGGATTGAGAGATATTGCCATTAATAAGGAGTATATAGTGCACAAAAGTAACACATTCCATAATCCATTTTCCCCACCTTTCATTAAAATTCATAGCAATAAGGGCAGCCAATCTACCCTCTCGTATGCCTTACTCATATCAATTTTTAGAGCCCCAAAGTAATTCTTTCTCCATCTCTTCTTGCCTAGATAATCAAAAATCTCATGGGCAATTAAGATGTTATATGTGATATTCCTCCCTTGGATGAAGGCATTTTGGAAAAGAGTGATGAGATTATCCATAAGAGGTTTGAGCCTATTAACCATGATTTTTGAAATGACCTTATAAATAACATTACACAAGTTGATAGGTCTAAAATGAGAAATCTCTTCTAGGAAGGGTACTATGAGAATGAGAGTGATATAAGTATGGTTTAAGGTTTTAAGGAGAAAACCAGAATGAAAAAAAATGCATGTAAATCGTTTAGAATGTCATGTTTAACAATATCCCAAAACTCCTAGTAGAAGAAGGCAGGGATGCCATCTGGACCTGGGGCTTTATGAGGCCCAAGTTGGAACACTGTGCATTCAATTTCCTCATTAGTGAGAGGTCTATTAAGGTAATCCAGTTGTTGTGAAGAAAGTTTTGGGATGGGCAGGAAGTTTAATTCCTCTAGGATGGAGAGGTGGTCCCTGTCCATAGAGCCAATAAAATTAAGACTAAAGTGGTTATATAAGGTATTTTCAATTACCATGGGGTCCTCAGATACACTCCCCTCACTGGTCTTAATTTGCAAGATTCTATTTCTGGCTCTTCTCTGCCTAACAATGGTCTGGAAGTACCTTGTGTTCCTGTCACCCAACACTATTCCTTTATTTCTAGCTTTTTAAGCCCATTTCAATTCCTCTTTGTTCATAAGAACTTCCAACTCTTCCCTTAGCATTATTTCTTTCCTAGCATCCTCAATGGTGAGAATAGAGTTTTGGAGTTGCTAAAGCTCATTTTGTTTCCTAAAAATTGTCTTTTCCACCACACCAAAAACATTCCTATTCCACTGGATAAAGTCATTTCTAAGTTGGTAGGTTTTGTTTTTAAGTTGGAAAGCCCTAGATCCAATGAAGTGATTATTCCAAGCCTTTATAACAATGTCTCTACAAGAGGGATGAGTGAGCCACATGTACTCAAAACAGAAAGGTCTATACTTGAAAGGAAATGGAGATCGAAATCCAGCAAAACTGGTCCATGGTCAGAGTGTAAAATGGGATGATTTCTGAGACCATAATGAGGATAGGTGTTTATCCAGTCAACACTAGCAAAAGCCCTATCCAACCTTTCCATAACAAAGTCCTCTTCTAATCTATTATTTATCCAAGTAAATCTTTGGCCAAAAGATGCCAACTCACACAATTCTAAGTCAAAGATAAGTTGTTAAAAGGCATCTACCCCAGGAGTTTTGCTACAATTAAAAGAGAGTTTATCATCCCTAGACAAGATTAATTAAAATCACCTATGCAAAGCCAATTGAAGTGTGACAACAATTTAAGTTCTCTAAGCTTAGCCCAAACAGAGTCTCTTTTGAAGTGATCAAGGTGCCCATATACAAAAGTAATGGATAAAGGATTACCTTTGTTGTCTACCAAATCAGTGTACACTAAGTTCTTGGATTCAAAAGTGATATGAAGCTGCTGTTTGGGCCTCCAGGCTAAGATTAGATCATCGCTGAAACCCTCTCTAGGAATTCCAAACCATTAGTAAAACCACATTTCTACCAAATTCGTTCACCTTTGTCTTTTGCTAACCGAGTCTCCTTAAGGAACAACACATCAGGTCTGGACTCAAGGGCTTTTTTTGGCATTGTAGAACTGTAGCGAACTTGCCCAAACCCCTACAATTCCAGCTTAATATCCTCATGGATGATGGGGAAGATAACGAGGGCCAACTTCCCAACACCCATTTGGATTCTTGGACTATGTTGTGCATGGATTAGTAGCATGACCTAGATCTAGATTCATGCTCCCATTTGGGTCATATTCAGAATTCACATCTTCAGTTGTAGCGTCACCATTATGACCTTGTCTTCTAAAAAAACCACAAAATAACCTTTGACGAGTATTCCTTCCAAACTTCTCAAATTCTTTTCTAAGCCTCTTTCTAGAACCACCTAGTTGTAGCGAAAGAGTAATAGAATTATGCTCCCATCCCTGATCTTCACATAACTAAGTAGTAACAGGGCCAGGGTCTAAATGGAATGAATTTGGGGATGGTGTACCTAGTCCAAGGGAATAATCCTAATCATCAAAAGATCTCAATCCAGGAAAATTATTTCTAAATGGGTCATCTGTAGTAAATAATTATTTCTAAATAATTATTTCTAAATTATTTCTAAATGAGGTTCTTATTGTTGCCCATTTTCATTCAACCCTCCTGCCTCTCTGTGGTGGCCCAAGATATGGCTTTAGGCTTGAGCTCCCAATAGTCCAAGTCCTATACTGGACTCAACTAGCTCAAAACGAAAGCGCCTTCTATCTACACGTTGCACCAAAGATTCAATAAAGGAGTCCGGGGATTCCGAAATGTGTCCTTTTTCCCATGTAGAGCCTTGTTTGACCTCGAGTCTAACATCATTAAGTTTATCCAAATTGAACATTGTAACTGTCACTGAGTCACTCTCAGTATCTGAGGATAGTGCCTGGGATTCCTTTACCTCCCCATTTGTTATAAAAGGCCCAGCATTAGCAAGCCATGTCCACTTCAGACCTAACTTAAGGGGAACCAAGGTGGTCTCATGGTAAAGGTTCCTAGAGGACATTCATGCTCAGAGGTAGAAACAGGGGAGTTTAGGGGGGGGGGGGGACATTTTGATTACTTAAGTAAAGTGAGCTTATGGCCAAGTTAAGGGTTGCATGTTCAGTGTCATTGTGGGTAGGAGCTTGATGGTGTGGTAAGGTGGTGTTGTTCAATGCTGGGAGGGCGGGGGGAGGAGGTGTATTAGGATCAAGAAAATGTGTGTGTTGTGCTGCATGTGAGGTAGAACTTGAAACAAAGTAGGTATTGTGAGGTTCGGTTGGTTCAGGTGGATTTGGGGGTTGATGGTGAAGGGGATTGTGGTTAGGATGATATATGAGACCAAATCTAAGTTGGGAAGTCCATCCCCTCTCAAGGATTGAAATAAGCTCTGAGTTCATTAGTGAAAAGAGGTTCTAAAGCATCATACCTGAATTGAACCTAGTGTAAATGCTGAATTCTAAGTCTATGCCTAAACAAACTAACCTGTACATCATCCATGCTCTGAGTGCACGGCCTAGTATGTCCAATCAATCCGCATCTTTTGCAAAGTTTATGAATCCTTTCATACCTGCACTAAATCCATACTCTAGATCCATCATCCAACCTCAACATAAATCCAGCCATAAGTGGTGACCAAGGGTCCACTCTCACCCTTATACGCATAAATTTAATATTGTGTGGCAATCTATCTTCTAGATCTACTCTTTCAAAAATACCCATGAGTTGTCCCATTCGCTCCATGAGCTCTGGGTAGTGGTATTCAAAAGGGAGACCATTAAGTTGGACCCATAGAGAGACAAAGTTAAGTTGCAATCTTCCTAGAACCAAATTTGGCTCCCATTTTTCTAGAACAAAGAGTGCTCCATTCATGGACCAAAGGCCTTTGTTACAAACATGGTTAAGATCATCCATGTGTTCAAAATGTAGGATGTAGAAGTAAGAGTCTCTGCCAACAATGGTTATTGTTCCTCTGATATGCCATGCAAAGTTGATAATATGTTGTAGATATCCCACAGAGAATTTCCTATAATCCATTATGAAGCCTATGGCACAACTGCCCCAAAACTACTTTTGATTGGAGAGATCAGGTGGATCCGCTTCGACTAGGGGCCCATGCAAAGCAAAGGGGACTTCATTGTCCTCAATGGACCTAGATTATGACTCTATATCATCAGCCAAAGGATTTGAGCTGATATCAAAGTCACTACTCTCAGTCCATCCATATTCCCTAGCATTAAAAAAGTCATCCATGTGAGTCAAAGAACTTAGCTATTGCATGCAAGCAGTTTCAGGAAAGGAAAGAAAAGGGGGGATCACTGAGGAAGTCAAAGAGAACAAAGATAGGAAGAAGAAGGAGACAAAATGGTAGGCACGTGAGAGGGGGCTGATGATTATGAAGCTTGAATTGGTAGGCCACGCTTCACACATGCACAAGATGTGCAAGAAACTAGAATACTAAAAGGAAGGTTGGTTGGTAGTTGAAGGAAAAGACAGGTAATGACTATGGACAAAGGAAGGTTGACAAAAGGAACTAAAAGGACACCTAATTAGAAGAAAAGAACTTGGGAAAGGAACAAAAGGAACTAGAGTTACTCCCACTAGGCAGTCCGCCGGCAGAAAACCCTAACTGAAAATCAAAAGTAGAATAAAGAAACCTTAGCCACCTTATACGGCTGAAAATAGCTCCAAACACTTCACCATTCTCACAATCCATAAATAAGCACTTTTACTCAAAAACAACTCTCATTACAATCTTATGGTATTTTACTCCATATTCATCTCTCTTAGCCATGTCATGACAAAGATAGATCCTGCTTGAGACATTGCTATATACAGCTGGACACTCTTTCTCTCCCTTCAACTACACTAAGTTTTCCTCTTCAGTTATTATTACTATGGAATCATTAGGGCATGTTTGGTAACTGTTTTTGTTTTCTATTTTCATTTTCTTATTTTTAAAGGAAAAAGAAAAAAACAATTTTTATCTATTTTCAAAATGAAAAACATGTTTGGTTAGTTGTTTTGAAAAACACATTTTTCAAAAACAAAATTCAGGAAATTTGTTTGGTAGTTGTTTTTAAAAAAGTTGAATTTTGTTTTCTTTGGTTAATATTTTAAAAAAAAAAAATTATATTTATTCTAATTCAAAAACATGTTTGCTTCAAACTATTTAAAATCCTTACACTAAAAGAAATTATAAATCAATTGTTTCATATATAACATTCAAGCCTAAAACTTTAATCATATAAGTAAGACTGAAACTATAACAATTATCAAGTGTTATAAAAGATAATCAATAACTAAAAACTTTACTACATGGCATCAATGCCAGGGAATCAATTTCATCCAAAAAATAAAAATAAAATAACGTGTCTTCAATGATGCCTATTATTTGCCAACATCAATCCTGTGATACGATCCTTATAAGCTACCACAGCTTCAGTGGCTTGATCAGTTAAGTCAACAGTGTGCGATAGCTCACCCAAATTATCCCCACATTCACCATCAACAGTAAGGTTATCAATATTGAATTGAGTAAACAAGTGATTATTTCTTGTTGCCATTCAAATGAAGTTATGAATTGTGCAACGGGCTCTCATCACATTCCCTTGTCGACATGGTTTGTAACGGGGCATCATTTTTAAGACTGGAAATCGTGCCTTTAAAATGCCAAAACATCTTTCAATTACATTACGAAGAGAGGAATGCCTATAATTGAAAAGCTCTTTAGCACCTTCAGGACGATCCCCACCTCAAAAGTCTCATAGATGGTATCTTTCAGTACGGTACGGAGGTAGAAACCCCAAGGTGCATGGATAACCAAAATCCACTAAATAATAATTTGGTTCAATGTTCATCCTGGAGAATTAAACAGCAAATTTGATCTCAAATAGTGCTTTTTATTAACATAAATAAAACATTATCAACATAAATAAAACATTTTATTGGCCTAAGGGTAAAATGGCTAAACCCAAATCAAAGAGAAGAGTTCAATCATACTTGGGACATCCGATAGCAAAACAAGTTTGCCTAGTCATGATTAAACCCCAAAAAAGTAATTTGGATAA
>NW_027070183.1:243656-330820 GCF_002906115.3 Quercus suber
TGTACTGTGCATTACAGCCAATCAGACCATGTTGTACATGACTTGCAAATTCTTGAAAGTGGCTGCTGCTTGTGCCTCTTCCCAGCAAGTTTCCTCAGCTTTCCAATTCTAAAATATTTGTCTACTTAAAAGCACAGATAAAGGTCTGTTAGTGAGGGGCAACAAGCTAGTCCAGGGATTGAACTCACACAGCCATAATTAATTTAGCACCAAATTTTATGTGCTTATACAGGTAATTAACCCCACCCCCTACCATTTTATTGATCATAACACAGCCACAAGAATTGAACCAACAAACTCAACCTCCAATCCTTATATAACAGGAGCCTTGGTCAAAGAACCACTAGCATTAGTGACTGATTCCTTTACAGACAACAAAGTCCATAAGTCAATTACAAGGTTATAAATTGTACTTTTTATGAACAAATTTCAAGATTATTACTTTCACGGCCCCAAGCTGAAATAAATCTAAATGCAAGACTATACACATACATACTCTTAGAGGGAAGAACAAATGAAACCCCCCCCCCCCCCCCAAACAAAAAAGAAAAAGAATCAACCTCGAGATAAGTCAAAGGCAGTAAAACAACTACATGTATAAAAATAACCATTCTACATGTATAAAATAATCATTTTATTATAGGATTTATTTTTATATTATAAACATGCCTTTACTAAAATGCATCAACAATTGTTACCAATGTTTATGTAAGTAAATAGATATTCAGGAGAAGAAAAAAAATGCAAATAGATGCAAGTTCCCTTTTTCTTCCATAAAAAAATTTGTAAGTAAATATGTGCAAGTTCTAGATTTCTACCTAAAATGATTTGAGAAGAAAAATATATTCGTTACTAGCACTTAAGTTAGAGTATTACTTTATAAAATTTTAAAATATTCCTCTTTGATAAAATTAACATGCTTAGTCAATGAGAAGAAATAATAAAATAAAAATCTAAGTAAAACCAAGAGAGTGAGAGTGAGGCTTTCGTACAACATGAACTTCAAAAATTCTAAAGACACATACTTTGTCATTACTTAAACATGTGTCAAGTGGTGATTTGATTATTTTTTACCAAGTATTAGTAGTGTTCCTATTTGTAAGTGATGTAACCCAATTACAAGTTCACAAATGTGCAGGTAATGGTAAAGTGTGTGTCCTTGTAAGAATTGGAAACAAAATCTTAAAATATTTCTTGTTGAGAAAAATAACATGCTTAGTCAATCCATAAGAAACAATAAAATTAAATTAAGAAAGAAAAAAACAGATGGACTTTTTTTTTACAAACACCAAATCTTAAAATATTCATTGCTGAGAAAATTAACATGCCTAGTCAATGAAGAAGAAACAAATAAATCAAAAATCAAGCAAAACCAAAAAAGAGTGAGATTTTTTACAAACACCAACTCCAAAAAATTATCCAGTAGTGAGACACATTTTAACACACTCTGTCACAATTTGTACATATATCAAGTTGGTGATTTGATTATTTTTCACTAAATAACTAATGTAAATTTAATAACAAATTGACAAACATGTAAGTTGTGTTAAAGTAAGTGGTAAAGTGTATGTCCTAAAATAATTGAACTTGTAGTCTAGCATCATCTCATCTCTAGTCACTTTCGGCAATCCCTCTTCTGTTTCATTATAATAACTCTTAGCAGTCTCTCCCTGCAGTTTTGTTTTTATTTACCATTATGGATCCTTAAATTTCTGTGCAACCACACATGCTATATACACAGTAGCAGAATAGACAATAATCTTGCATATAGTCACTTGTTCCTTTTCAACACATGAACACCCGCATGATATCAATCTACAACTCCAATTGAATTGTTGACCAAACATAGATTTAACACCTATTGCCAGATGATCTCTATGTTCCAAACAACTAATTAAGCATTAAGTAAAAATAAGAGTACACAACACATTCCCATTGTAACTTCATTTGGCTATACTCAAACAACCCACTCAATAACCTGTCACAAGTGGATAACTTATTCTAATTTTTGACCAATAGATATCAAATGAATGCTTTGTAATTCCAACAGAAACCCCACCATTTTCCTGTTCAAGCGGCCAAGACAAAACAGCAACTCTCACAATGGATTCCCTTGTTATCTAATTCCGGATAAACTCTAAACAATGAAACCGGTTTTCAGACAGTAACACCATTAAGACTCTTGCTACCAACGCACATGGCTTACCAAGCCGCCGTCGAAATCACACACAAAACCCGTGTGTCTAGAATGTAGACAGAACTAGATTCCTCCTCCTGAAAGTGATTTTTTATCGCACACGTCGCTTTTCCTCTCTCAGGTACTCGAGCTCTATCTAGACCATGCATCAAACTTCCATTCTATACATACCTTCCATTCTTTCAAATTAGTCAATGACCCCCACACATATACCAAATCCAAAAAAAGAAAAGTGCTTATAGTTATTTTATGAAAAAATCAAAAAACCAAGACAAATATTTTATGAAAAAAAAAATGCTAAATAAATAAAGAGTGGAAGCTATACCGTCAGGGGTGTGTCAGGCGGCTGAGGGAGGGAAGGAGTCCGAGGATGGCTGCGGTGGCTGTGTAGTTGGAGGTGGTGGTGTCGGTGGCAGAAGGCAAGGCCGACGGAGTGTGAGGGTTGTCGGAGGACTGTTGGACCGGTGGTGGGGAGGACGGTGGTGGCTCAGCAGTCCGAGCAGCGAGGGTACAGAGACGAGAGTGAGGGAGAATGAGGTAGAGAGTGTTTGGGTGGGCAGTCTGATAGTTTGATTTGAGTGAGAGAGTAAAGAGACCCCAATTTTTTACGAAGTGTTTTGGTGGGAACCGAAAAGTTTTGGAGGGAATTCAGCAGATTCTTATTGTGACAATATTTTGACCTATTATAGTAGATTTAAAGCTGCTGCAATAAAGAAAGAGTAGGCTAAGGTTTATTATGACGGGAATATAACTTGTTGTGGCGAAAATCAAGCCGCCTTAATAGCTCTTTACGGATTTTTTTAATAAAATAATATTTATACTTCAAATTAATGAAATGTAATTTAATAATTAAAAAATATAATTTAATCCTACAAATTAACAAATATATAATTTAATACTTCAAATTAGTAAAATAAAATTTAATACCACAATTGTCAATAAACTATAATTTACTAATTAATAACAATATAATTAATACTTCCAATTATGTAAATATATTTAATACTACAAATTAATTGAGTATAATTTAATAATTAATAAGATTTAATATAATACTTCAAATTAATAAAATATAATTTAACACTACAAATTAATAAAATGAAATATCTTAATTAATAATTCAATTTAACAGAATTTAATTTAATACTTCAAATTAATAAAATATAATTCGTCGCTAAAAATTACTAAAATATAATGTAATAACTAAAAAGAATTTAAGGTGAGACTGGAGGACCAAAAAGACCACAATACCCTTGAGTCCTAAGAAAACACCAAAATTGGAGGAAATATAATGTATTATTCAGTGAAAATGACTAAAATACCCTTAATACTAAAAGAAGGCCAACCTACCCCACAAACTCAAAAAATGGCTATGACACCAAAATACCCTCGACAACTGAAAATGAACCAAATAGCCTATAGGCATTAAAAATGTCCACTATACACCTTAAGCCAAAAGGTGACCAAAATACCCTAGAAACTTTGAAAAGGACCAAAGTACCCCTAAACCCTAAAAATGACCAAAAATACACTAAGACTAAAACAATGACCCAAATACCCCCATAAATGCAAAAAATGACGAAATATCCCCCATGCATTAAAATTTTTTACACACATACATCCTAAGCCTAAAAAATCACATAAATGCCCTTGAACTTAAAAAATTATTAAAATGTTTAAAGGGTATGAGATTATTTCTTACATTTTGGGGGTATTTTGGTCATGCTATAACATTTCTCTAATTTTTCTGTCATTATAACGCTATCTTCACAGGTTTTTCGATCATTTTTTTCGCTTCAGGGGTGTATCGGTTATTTTTTAGGTTCCGAGTGTATTTCAAATAGCTCCCATGATTACGAGGGCATTGTGATCATTTTTTGATTTATAGGGGTATATTGGTCTTATTTTACTCATCAATGGGTATTTTGGTCTTTTTCAAACATAGGGGGATATTTATGGTTGGCGGATTTCAGGGGGGTATTTTGGTAATTTTATGTGCTTGCAAGCAGATTTCTCAATGTTGAATTTCCATACTAGCTTGGATAATCAAACAATAACAACAACATCAGCTATGCTAAAATCTAAACAACAACAGGAGAATCAACTAAAATCACAATAGTATAATTAATCAATAGGATAATTAATAAATAAAATAGAAAATAATATAAGTGAATCTCAATAAAATAAAATAAAATAAACACTAGAAGCAAAATCAAACACAAACATTAAAGTTTAACACAACAGGGTGAACTGAAAACAAAATAAAAAATAACCCTAAAAACAACATCAAATAGCAAAGAAAAAAAAAATCAAACATTAATGAACTCAAAACAAAGAAAAATAGAATGAGAAAATACCTTAGAAATCTTTGAGCCTTTGGGATTTTGTCCTTTACTAGGCTGAATCTCTTAAAACACCCTTGAAATTACAAGAAAATAACCCAAAAAGAAAAAAAAAAAAAAGAAGATTCAGCAAGAAACAATCAATGAACTCAAAACAAAACCAAAAAAATATTAGGAGTTAGAGTTACCAAAGAGAGAGCTACATAGTGGTAGAGGAACGGAGATGACAGAGATTGATTTTGTGAGACTCTAGGACTATAAGAAGTTTTTCTCTGTGACTATGAGAGAGTGAGAGTCTTAGACTATGAGACTTAAGAGAGAGTAAGACAGAGGAGAAGTATTATTAATTAATGGAAGGTTAGGTGAGAGAGGGAAAATTTAGGGTTTGTTCAACAAGATTGGGGGTGTAGAAAAATTATGTGGATGAGTCTCCAACATGTGTGGTGTGGTGGGCCTTTTGTGATTTTGGGCTAGACTTCCTCCTACTGTGTTGAGACCCAAATATTCCGGATAGGAGAGTTGGGACTGGTCTAATTGCAATTCACCTTGGTCCAGCTTGTGCATAAACTATGCCCCGTCTGTTGAACTTCAGTCACATGCCCACGGCAGGCACAGTTGCTACAGAAGAGTTACAGTAGACAAATATGATAAAGCAATAATAAAAGAAAAATATCACTGTTAGGTGAGGCGAGCAAGAAATCCTTAGTCAAAACAGGGAGAGAAAACACATTCTAAATGAAGTATCAAGGATTAGATGAGAAGCAATAATAATTAGTGATAAATCAAAGGAACTCTAGATCGATTTGCCTCATTTGATCGTGCTACAGGGCTAACGCCAAGGGGGGAGCCACTCCCTTAATGTGGGTAACCTCACAGGATGATCTTGCCATGGAGATTATCTACTTTGAGGGAATGGGCATGAATGGCTTGTGCTCGAATGAGTCCCTTTTCCTTAACAGAGGGTAGGCTTTTAGAGGGAGAGTAGGGACTAGCCTATTGGTGCATTCCTGCCGTTCTACACTCTCTATTTCTTTTCTTTTTCTATGTTTTTGTTACTTTTGTTCTTTCCCTCCACTCTCACTCTTTCATTCTTAGCACTCGTAGTTCTATGGTGAAGGTGATGTTGTGATTCTCTCTCTATAATTGTTACCCCCCTTCTGGGCACAGTAAGGGTCTTTTATATACTACCTGCTGTGACTGGCTTTTATCATTTTAGCCTTTAACTACCTTTGTCTGGTCTGGGTGTCCTTGTCGACCACCACGAGTTCGTCAATTGTCCAAGCTCCACCATTTACCTATGCTAGCTGTGCCACTCCCTATTACTAGACAAAGAAGGTTATTTTGTTTGCTTGTTCACTATGGCATCCTTATCCGCCACAGTGTGGGTGTTCTCTCTTCCTATCCCTCATGGCATGCACCTAATGGTTTCAGCTCATCCTTACTTCTTTTGGGTAGTATGTCATCCCAACAAGACATTTCTCCTAAAAGAACCTGAGTGGGAACCCCAGAATAGGCTTTCCCCTCTCCCAGCGCTAGACTATACTCTCTCTTACCTCTGACCCAGGACCCACCATGATAGGCCAAAAACGTATTGATCCCTTGTGGTGAATTAATTGATTAATTAGCTAAGTATATTAATTAATCAAATTAACATGCAAAGCGCGTGGTAGCACAAACAAATCACCAATTAAACTAAGTATGCAGCAAAAAATAAATTGACACAGTGATTTGTTTATGAATGAGAAAAACTTACACAGCAAAAACCCCATCGGGTGATTTTAAGATCACCACTCCCGAGAATCCACTATTATCACAACAAGCGGTTACAAGTAAAGGAATCCTAGTATCTTATACTAACCTACAGTTGAACCCTTACCCCAATACCTAGTTGGACTTGTTCTATAGTGACAATCTCTCCTTTTGATGCACGACTCCCAGTACATGACTAACCAATTGCGCAGATCCCAGTACGCGAATTAAATCGCCAACTAGAGAAGGTTGTTGGCTGCAAAGTTATTCAGTTCATCACACGATGAAGATCCAGAAGATGCTTGGTCACAGAACCCTACGGTGTACAAACACAGCAACTTCTTCACAAGAAAGATGAACTAGGGTAAATTCTGTCTCCGGTCACAATTTGCTTGAACAAACTTTGCTCAACACTTGTGCAACTTGTTCCACCTTTGATGGCTCTTAAAATAATCCTTGTACATGTCTAGGGTTGTGAGAAAAGAAATCCCAAACACATAATCACGAATTTGAATCAAGATAGAACTAAAACTCTGTTTTTCATAAACCTCGACAGATACCCTATCTGTCGAGTTGTTGTCAAGCCACGGGGCTAGAGCAGCTCTTCAAGCTTGATAAATGGCTAGCTGTTGAGCTTTAATGATAGACATTTTTCAGACTTGAATCTTGGACAGACTTGAATCTTGGACAGACTTGCATGGCTTCAACACTTGATCTTGAAACAAAGTTTCTTAAAGTATTAAATACATCCAAAAAGGATTAGCCAATTACATAAAATAGTGACATATGTTTTTAATAAGTAAATCACATATGTCCTAATACAACACTTTCTGTATTAGCTGGGTACAAGTTGGTGATGTTAGGGCCTTACGCGTGCTCTATTCTTGAGTACGTCCAAAACTTGTTCGCTGCTTTATGCATTTGCTGTGGTCTAGAGGCTCCTCTGTGCATTTTGTCGTTCATCCTTGACCCATTATGGCGTGAAGTGCTTTCTGATTTCTCATCCCTTATAGCTTGCCTGGTTCTGGGCTTTCTCTTCTTGAGCCCATTCTTTGCTCTTTCCGTAATCCTGCTGCCATTTTCTGTCATACCATTTTTGTTGTTCCTGCCGTGGTGTTATTTGACCCGTCTCTCTTGGGCCTTTTTGGGTTTGCTGCTTATTCTTCTCACAATGACTCAATATGGTCATTGATTTTATACTCATGCTACCTTGGGCTTTTCTTGACCCATTCCATTGTTTGTGGGCTCTTCTATCCCATTTCTTTCTCCTTGAGCATCCTTGGCCCATTTGCTTTCCTTTGGCATCCTTGGCCCATTTTCTAATTCTACATACCCATGGGCTTTTACTAACTCCCTTGGGTTTCCTTGGCCCAATTACCTTATTCTTCACCCTTAGGGCTCATGGGCTTCCCATCAACCCCCTACTTTCTTACTTCATTATTTCGGGCCTGTTGTGGCCCATTCTTACTTTGCTACATCACATAATGTTCATGGGTTTACTATCTCTCTCTTCAGGTTCCTTTAGGCCTATCTACTTTCCTCAAGGCCCACTTGTGTTCTTTATGGGCTTGTGAACCATTGTTCCTGCCCTCCAGGCTTCATGATTTTTCTAGCCATCTACTAACTCTTCCATGCCCATATTGTTGGGGTTCTTTTTGCTATTGGGCCTAAAAATGAGCATCAACATGTGGCTGAGAGCAAAAGAGGAGAAAATATTTTATACAGTAAAACTAAGCAAATATGGCTTTATTTTTGAAAACTAAAACCTATCCTGAAACTAAAAGTATAAAACGCTCCGTTTAGGGTTTAGTATTTATATTATATTAAAAAAAATAAAAACATAGAATTATATGATCAGCCAAGAATGTATTGACCTTTTGTGATAAATTAACCAATTAATTAGCCAAGTTAATTAGTTAATTCAACTAACATGCAATATGTGTGGTAGCATAAACAAATCACCGACTAATTTAATATGCAGCTGAAAATAAAGTTGACATGGTGGTTTGTTTACGAATGGGAAAAACCTCCAAGGTAAAACCCCACCAGGTGATTTTAAAGTTACTATTCCTGAGAATCCACTACTATAACAATTAGCGGTTACAAGTAAAGGAATCCTAGTACCTTATACCAACCTACAGTTGAACCTTACCCTATACTCAATTGGTCTTGTTCTGTAGTGACAATCTCTCATTTTTAATGCACAGATCCAAGTACGTGACTAGAGAAGGATGTTGGTTACAAAGTTCTTCAATTCATCAACTAACATGCAATATGCATGGTAGTACCAATAAATCACCAACTAATTTAATATGTAGCAGAAAATAAAGTTGACACGGTGATTTGTTTACGAATGGGGAAAACCTCCAAGGCAAAACCCCACCGGGTGATTTTAAGGTCACCACTCCTGAGAATCCACTATTATCACAATAAGCGGTTACAAGTAAAGGAATCTGTTCGCGTAAAATAATCTGCAAGCGCACGGAATCGTAACAAGTAGTAAAGTGTTTTTAGAAAACGAATGTCGAACCCACATGGATTAACTATGTTATTGAATACCAAAATTTACTAAATTAAGTACTATTTGAAAAATCGAAAATAGATGGAACGTTCTACTATTTGAATTAAATTAAACTATTTAATAAAAATAAATCTATGAATAAAAAAATTAACAAAGCGTAAAATCTAAAAGTGTAAAAATATGATAAGAATGGATCTAGAGCAGTTGATTTCACCTAACAAATCCCACACAATTTATTCTTCCTAATTATTAAATTCTAATAATCTCCCGTTGATGATTAAAAATTCCTTAAGTATTCAATATCTTTTCTCGAATAATATTAAAAATATCTTCAACTAACAATTCCATATCTCTATGTGAATTTAATTAATTGGAGACTCATTACTAATATAAATTGTGTGTTCATTGCTAGACTACATCAACGCTCTAGAAAATAAAATTTAGTTCATAATAAAACTGAAAAGAAAACAAATAAAACTTATGTCTTTCATCTGATGGTTGATCAACATGAAGCTCTCGCCTTTGCCCTCAGATCCTCCTCTTCAGAAAGACTCCTAAAAGAAAAATCTTCAATGCGGCAGCCCCCTTTTCCTCTCAGGTTTTCTCTCCTTTTTTTTTTCTTTTTACCCTAAAGAGCCTTTAAATAGGTCAAGGAATCCTATTCCCGTTTGGATAAAATCCGAGATTTTTAGGCTTCACTTAACCGACGATTTTGGCCCATTTAATGTCAGAATTCTGACTTTTGGTAAACTACAAAGTTGTAGCCCTTTAAGTTAACTTTCCAGCCCAACTTGAATCATCTTGATTGGATATCTGAGGCCAAAGTTATGCTAAAAATACTAACTGATGTGCAGGCTGGAATCCTAATCCGAATTGGACTTGGATTTTGTACAAAATTCCTTTGATTCCTTGCTCTTCTCATTCCTTCAAAGCACAAATGAATAGATAAATATAAATAAAAAAAATCAAATCAAATCAAAAGAAATAAAGGAAAACTAACAATTTTAATAAATAAGAGGATAATAAAAATCATGTAAAAATTACACTTATCAGAATCCTAGTACCTTATACCAACCTACAGTTGAACCTTACCTTATACCAAATTGGAGTTGTTCTGTAGTGACAATCTCTCATTTTCAATGCATGGATCCAACTACGTAACTAACCACCAACTTGAGAAGGATGTTGGCTGCAAAGTTCTTCAATTCATCAACACGATGAAGATCACGAAACTCCTTAGTTACAAAATCCTATGGTGTACAAACGTAGCAACTTCTTCAAGAGAAAGATGAACTAGGGCATATGTCTTTGGTCATAATATGCTTGTGAAAAACTTTTGCATTCAGTTGCATCAGCTGTGATGACCCTTAAAATAATCCTTATATATGTTTAGGGTTGTGAGAAAAGAAAGCCTAAACAAATACACACGGATTGGTGTAAAATTAGATCTGAAAAACTAATTTTCGTAATTCTCGATAGATAGGTTATCTATCGAGCAGCTGTCGAGCATCGGACTAAAACTGCCTTTTAAACCTCGATAGATGCTAGCTGTCGAGTTTTAAAATCCAGCACTTCTTCACTTTTTTCTTGAATAGATTTGCATGGTTTTAACACTTGACTTGAACTCTTGTTCCTTGAAGTATTAAGCACATCTTAGATCTACCTAATTACAAGTAAAATGCGTTTTATCAAAAGATTAGCCAATTCTAAGTGACATATGTTACTAACATGATTCACATATGTCCTAACATTATATATACATATATACACACCTCGGTTTGGTTCGGTGTTCAGTGGTGTGCAAAAATCGACGCTGATCGCTACACCGGCTTAACATTGGCATTGGAGAAAGCCCATTGACCATTGCACCGAAAAGCTTCGATTGAGCCATGAGGGGGGCAGATCAGTGCAGTTCAGGCTGGTTTTGTCAACGGCGGTAGATCCCTGAATAGCCCTAACTCTTAACCCTTAGTCACTTAAAGCGACAGACTTTACACTCTTTGTTTTAAACTATTTAAGTTTTGTTTTTTATATGTATTGTAACTTTTTTTTAGTTTGATGCCTCTCCTATGGGAATTGTTGATGTATTTAATTCAGACTTTTTCGGATTGTACTCTAGCAGGCTTTGTCCTGGATCTTTTATTGCTGCTTTTTGAATGAATCGGAGTGTTTATAAATAATAATAAAAACTATTGTTTACTTTGTTGCGTGGGTCAGTGTATTGTAAGTTTGTAACTATTGTTTATACCTATAAAAAAACAAAAAAAGTTGTAACTGTTGTTTACTTTGTTGGGTGGGCCATTATGGATCTCTTCAAGTGGGTCAGTGATTTTGTGATCTGCTCAGACTTTAGGTCTCTCTATATTGGGACTATCTGGCCTTTTGCCCTTAATTTTTTTTTTTATTTAGCAATTTGCCCCTGTTTCCAAACTATATAGGAATATGCCCCTGTTTCAATACTCGATAATCTTAAAATCGAGTTTCTACGAAATACTCGATCTATAGAAAATCGAGTTATGCCTGATCAAATTTAAAAATTAAAAAAAAAAAAAGCATGGAACTCGAATATTGGAAAATCGAGTTCCATGAAAAAAAAAAATTTATAATTGGGAGCCCTATAGTGGCATTTTTATGCCCTATAGTGACGTTTTAAAGCCCTATAGCGGCATTTTCCTGCAAAATTTTTATATAAGTGTGGTCACGCCATACTGGTTTAGGGACCTTATAGTAGCGTTTTTAAGCCCTATGGTGACGTTTTAAAGCCCTATAGCGGCGTTTTCATGCAAAAATTTTTTTATAAGTGTGATTTTTCCTGAATTTTTTTTTTACAAGTGTGATACCACTTAGGAAACCCTATAGTGGCGTTTTTAAGCCATATAGTGACATTTTAAAGCTCTATAGCGGTGTTTTCCTGCAAAATTGTTTTATAAGTGTGATTACCCCATCAGTGAATCCTATAGTGGCGTTTTTAAGCCCTATAGTGACGTTTTAAAGCCCTATAGTGGCGTTTTTGAACTTGATTTCCGTAAAATTGAGTTCCATGTTTTTTTTTTTTTTTTAAAAATTTGATCGGGCATAACTCAATTTTCTATAGATTGAGTATTTCGTAGAAACTCGATTTTAAGATTATCGAGTATCGAAAGAGGGGCATATTCTTATATAGTTTGCAAACAGGGGCAAATTGCTAAATAAAAAAAAAAATTAAGGGCAAAAGCCCAGATAGTCCCTCTATATTGTTGTCTTTTGATTAATACATGACTATATGTATATGGTGGGTCCGTGTTTGTTTTGGTTATTATTTGTTTTTTCTTTTGGTTAGTATATGAATATATTAATATAATATTATTTGATATTCAATGGGTTAGTGGGTCTTAGTTTGTTATTTTTTTTCCATTTGTATATGAATATTATTATTTGACAATGATATAGATATAATGTACAAATATGTTATTGAGTTATTTGTAGGTAATATGAGTATCGAAAAATTGACCAACAAATATGTCACTAGCTAGTCAAATAATGGTCCGAATGTTCCTCGATTGTGGAAATATGTTACCATTTTGGATAAAGTGAATATTGATAGTGGAAACAAAAGTATTAGATGTAATTACTGTTTGGAGTATTTCTAGGGGGGACAAAATGGGCTTTTGCCCTTAATTTTTTATTTATTTATTTAGCAATTTGCTCATATTTCGAAACTATATAGGGATATGCTCCTGTTTCGATACTCGATTACCTTAAAATTGAGTTTTAGTGAAATACTCGATTCGTAGAAAATCGAGTATGCCCGTTCAAACTTTTAAAAAAAAAAAATGCATGGAACTCGATTTTAAGGAAATCAAGTTTCAAAATGCCACTATAGGGCTTAAAAACACCACTATAGGGCTCCCTAAACCTGGTATGAGGCAATCAGACTTATAAAAAAAAAATTGCAGGAAAATGCCGTTATAGGGCTTAAAAATGCCACTATAGGGCTCCCTAAACCTAGTATGGGGCAATTAGACTTATGGAAAAAAAAATTTGCAAGAAAACGCCGCTATACGCCCTATAGGGCTTAAAAACGCCACTATAAGGCTCCTCAAACTTGATCCATGG
Organism: Quercus suber; assembly: GCF_002906115.3. NCBI lineage: Eukaryota > Viridiplantae > Streptophyta > Magnoliopsida > Fagales > Fagaceae > Quercus > Quercus suber. The sequence continues at coordinate 256,561 of NW_027070183.1, forward strand.
CAATCAGACTTGTAATTTTTTTTTTTTTTTTGTAGGAAAACGCCGCTATAGGGCTTAAAAACGTCACTATAGGTTAAAAACGCCATTATATGTCTCTCTGAATATGAGGCGATCACAGTTATAAATTTTTTTTGCATGGAACTCAATTTCCTGAAACTCGAGTTCCATGCAAATTTATTTATTTATTTTTTAAGTTTGATCGGGCATAACTCGATTTTCTACGAATTGAGTATTTCATTAAAACTCAATTTCAAGGTAATCGAGTATCGAAACAGGGGCATATCCCTATATAGTTTTCAAATAAGTGCAAATTGCTAAAAAAAAAAAAAAAAATTTAAGGGCAAAAGGCTAGAATTGCCTTTCTAGGGGTCTTATTCTAGGGTGGAAGGACATTTGTTGAGACTTCCTAGATAGGGGATAAAAGCATGCTCTAAGAGCTTCACCAAGATACCAACATGAATGTTCTCGGACGTATGAGTGTAGGAGTTCTCTCTTAGGCTCTACTCTGTAGTATTCTCGTTGCTTTTCTCTGTGAGAAAGGCGTGTGTTTCTTCGCCATAGTAACTCTATTACTGGTGGGGATGGAAGAGATAACTCGCAGATGTGATAACCTTTTGTTATCTGCGAGGGAGGTTAAAAAAGTGGTTTTGTCACAGAAATGTCAAATTCGAAGTTCGCCTTGGTTGCAAAGTTCTACATTAGGAGAGCTCTGAATATGGAGGCGGTGGCCCATACTTTTCGACCACTCTGGCGTATGAAGGGAAGTTTCCACATCACGAGTACAAGAAGTAATATCCTACTCTTTGATTTTGATTTAGAGGTTGATGTAGAGAAGGTTCTACTTGGCAAACCATGGTCATACAATAGATACTTGGTTATTTTCCATCGTTTTGAGGGCAGTAAGGCTCTAAAGGAAATTGAGTTCAAATTTTGTTCCTTTTGGATTCAAATGCATGATGTTCCTTTCAAGTACATGACGACAGAGATAGCAAGGGAGATCGGCGAGACCATTGGGTCTGTCATTAATTCAGGCGATGAGTCCGAATTGAAGGGTGGGACTTTCTTGCGTGTCAGAGTTAGGATTGATACTACCCACCCGCTTTGTTGAGGTAGGAATGTAACATTTGAGGAGGGATTGGAACGATGGGTCTCTTTCCAATATGAATGACTTCCTAACATTTGCTTTTGGTGCGGCTTGTTATCACACGATGACAAGGAGTGTGAGACATGGCTAAAGAGCAAAGGCTCTCTCACGGTGGAACAACAACAATTTGGGCACTAGATTAAAGCAAGTCAGTTTGGTCCAAGTAGAAGACATTCTGTTGAAGTGAAAGGTTTTAGCTCACGTGTAGCTAATAATCTTTTGTCAAGGGCCAACCCATCGGAGGGGGTGGTGTAGCAAAGGGATGACCCTTCAGGGCTACCATTATTACCTCTCAATGCAAGATGGGAAGGTGGCGAAATGAAGAACTTGTCAGTGATGGAACCGGTGATAGAAGCAACCTCTTTCCAAGAGGGCTCAAATCCAGATTCTGTGATTTCTAGGATTACAAAAGTAGGCGATATAGCAGTAGGTTTTGAGGCGTTACTTGAGGATATCGATAAGGAGCTCTCTGACACGTAGTCGATTTCAAATCCCACAGTTGCTAATATTGTCCACGAGATCAAAGGGAGCAAACAAAAAAACATGGGAAAGGGGTATCCTGCGGATATTTTGAAGGGGTTAGAAGCAAACTCTAAGGAGCAGGTTTTGCAGGGTTTGGAGGGCTACGAAAAGGAAGTAGAGGTGGTGGGTTTTTCGATGGGATGTTCTGGAATTTTGGAGAACAAGTTGGGCATGAAAGGTGGGAAAGGAAAATTGGGATCCGGATCCTCTCCATTTCCCTTTGAAATGGAGAGGCTCTAGTACACAGTAAGGATTTCTTTAAAAGTTATTAAGGGCCAAATACCTGCCACGTCATTTAAAATGTTAACACACACTTAACTCAACAAATTCAACTCTAGTTAAACCAAGGTTAATAGTCAGGCCCCTTTTCTCTCACCAACCGTTCAAACTCTCTCTCTCAAATTTCAAAGTTCAAACTCTCTCTCTCACTAGCCCATCTGAAATTTCAAAGTTCAAACTCTCATCTCCAAGGATTTTCTCTCTCCATCCCACGGTCCTCACCGTTGCAAGTGCCACCAGCCATCGTGCTATTCCTTTCTCCCACCAGCCCATTTAAAAAATTGGGTTTCCTGCCTAATCACCTTCATGCACTCCAACTGTTTGAAAAATTGCGTTTGAAAAAATTCGCACACACAAAAATAATACCAAAGCCAATTCGCCTGCTGGCCACCGCAGCCGCTGTCATCACCAGTGGACTAATAACTTTCAACCTCGCTTCCACCACCACTATCAAAGCGATTCGTTTTGACAATAAAGCGAAACGGGTAAAACTCAAAAGCAAACTGTGTAGAGAAAGGTGGGTTTTCTCAAAAGCAAATGGGTAAAACTCTCAACCTTGCTTCCACCGGTGGGTTTTCTCTCTTTTGCTAGTCTTTTTGCTTCTGAGTTTGATTTTCTTGGTGGGTTTTTTGTGCAGAGAAAGGTGGCGTTGCCTTGTGGGGTTTGCAAAGGAAAAGGGTTTTATAAATGCAAACTGTGCAATGGAAATGCCACCATAGAGTGGTTGCCTATGTATGACCCTGTAGCTATCAATCCTTGCCTTTGCCCCACTTGCGAAGGAAACAGGTTGCTCTTTGATTATTTATTATTATTTATTTATTTGTTGGAGCTCTATTTCAAGTGCTTGGTCTACAATTTTTCTTTTGTGCTTTGTTTGGTTGCTGAGAAAACAATTTCATTATTGCTCTTTTATAAGTTGAACTCTAGGAAAAATGCATTGAACAGATTTGGGTAGTTTTTTTTACTGGTTTTTAGTTGCATTTTTAACAGTTTTTGAAGTATCTTAACAAAGGGTTATGGAAAGAAGTACATTATGCATGAGTTGAATTTATTGAATTTTTGTGTTTGTTTTTTGGAATGCTAATTTGAAGCAATTAGAAGTTCTAATCTGCCTTTTGAAACTCTTCATGATATTTGAGCATGAAAGCTCAATTTATTTGATAAACCGTGTTTTGAGGAAGAGTTTACTTTTTGAGTTTCCCTATTATGCAATGCTTATGTGTTGTATCGATGGTTTCTCATGATAGGATACAACGTTGTCTTAACTGTCTAAGGAAGGGCTACGATTGAGTTGCTTAAGAGACAGTTTTGAATCTTGCAAGTGAGTTGCATTTGCTGTGTTTTAGACCTCTTCTGGAGTTACTTTCAAATGCTTATATGCTCTTAATTTTTTACCAAGGAACTCTACCCTTAAACATATTGGGAGCCAAAGGAGTGGTTTCCTAATGTGGATTCTTCCTTTGTGCTTCTAGGCCACCTTGCTTTTTACAGCAAGCTTCTGCTATGGTGATCATAAGACAGTTGTGGTAGTTTGGCTGGGAGAATGTGCAGACTGTGAGCAGAGTAACATTAATACTAAACATGCCTTTACAGGTGTGGTTTTATTTTTTGGAATCGTCATAAATACTGAATTGTTCATGGTTGATGCATTGTTTCTTTTTTATTCTACTCGTGATGGGTGCATTGTTCTTTTAAATGTCAATGTCAAGTTCGCCTTGTAAAAGTGCAATGTTGGCATGCTTTTACTTGAAATGCTACTATTTGCTAATCTTGGTCCCATATTCTGTTTAGGGTAAAAATTATGGACAATATGGACAAAGTGATGGGTGCATTGTTCTTTTTTCTTGCATATGATTAATGATGTCATATACAAACAATATTGAAAAACAAGTAACAATAATTTTGTGTATTATGGTGCAGGGCTTCGAGTAACATTTGATTGCAAGCCAGAAAATGGACACTTCAAGACAAGAGGGGTAGGGAAACTCGATGAAGAAGGAAAGTTCAAAGTGTCTGTTCATCGTAAGATTGTAAAAGATGGAAAACTGAATGAAGAGTGCTATGCATAGCTTCATAGTGCATCAGCTGCACCATGCCCTGCACATAATGGCCTAGAGTCTTCAAAAGTAGTATTCAAGTCCAAAGCCAAAGGACTTCACTGTGAAATGCACTTCAGCTTTCTTGTGGCCTCACTATAAGTACCCACCACTAATCAAGAAGCAAGAGGTGGAATGTATAGTCAAGCAATAAGCACACCAATTGTAGAAGTTTCATGTTATTATAATCAAAGTGTTTATTTCAATGGAATTCTTGTTATGTGATCAAAGTGTACATTTTAATAAAATTTGTTCATTTTTTTATTATTAAATTCTCTTATTGTCTACTCTATTGGATTGAATTTTGATTGTAATGTCAAGTAACTCATAGGGGTGCAACCCAAGTACACAGATTAGGTGAGCAATGTAAAAGAAAGTGATTAACTGTGAGCAATGTACACTGAAAACAACTATGCAGAAAGTGATTAAAAGAAAGTGTACAAACAATATTAAAAGAAAGTGATTAACTATGAGCAATGTACAAAGAAAACAACTATGCAGAAACAACTATGCAAAAACACAAACAATGTAGAAACAACTAGTCTGAGTGGATCACTTCACCAATATAATTTGATAATTTTGCTCATTAATTCACATTGGGGTCTAAACAGAAATTTCAATGTTCAATCTTATTTAATTATATGAAATTTTTAAGGAAGACTCTAACTTGCGTCCAGCCATCAAAACAACAATATAAACTCACCAAGACAACAATGTAGTGACCTCATGCAGTAAGTATGATCTGTATCTCATTTGCTAAAATATTTTAATGACCTCATGCAGTGAGTAATGTCATCGTTACCTATTCTTATTTAATGGTGGTGACACCCATTCTTATTCACGACATTTCCTAAAACCCGAACCCATATTTGAACCCCACTTTCTCCTTTCCCAACAATAATCATCAGCAAAAACAATCATGGGCAAGCCCCCCTTGGGAGGCAAAACATAAAAATAAAAAACCACAAAGAATCTTTTTTTTTTTGGGATAAATAGAGGATTTATCTATTAACTAAATAAATCATTTTGAGTTGTAGATAGATTGTGTAAGATCATTTTCTTATGCTAGGCCCACACAAGCTTGTTTCTCTGTGTGTAGCTTTTATTGGTGGCCTAATTAATTTGTCATTAGCTTGTCAAAAAAAAAAAAAAAGATTCAATCTTTATCTCAAAAAATTAAAAATACTCAAAGAATCATCCAGCCATTATAAAGATTCAATCATTATCTCAAAAAATTAAAAATTAAAATTTAATAGACTCTAACTTGCATCTAGCCACAAAACAACCATATAAACTCACCAAGAAGCAATATAAATGAGAAAAATTATCAAACATCAAATAAGATAAGCATAACAAGTTTTATGGATATACCTCTGTTTGGCAAGATAGAAACAGAGATGTCTTTCTAAACCTTCTGTGAAGCTTTTTTTTTTTTTTTTTTTGGGTTAAAATTTGTGAAGCTTTGAACATGGGCTACCTTTTTTCAGTTTTCCCTCTAAAAGGTTTTTTTTTTTTTTTTTTATTTTATTTATTTTATTTTTTATATATTTTTTTTCCCACTGCATTGATATACATCTACCTCTGTTTCTCCATTTCCCCAAAAAGGTTTTTTTTTTTTTTTTTTTTTTTTTTTTTTTTTGTCCAGTTGAGTTAAAGAAATCCTCTAGTTTAAGAGTTTAACCTCAGTTAAGTGTGGTGTTAACATTTTAAATGACATGATAGGTATTTGGCCCTTGATAATGTTCAAAGAAATTCTCACCGTGTACCGGCGAGTCAAGAGACCTGGTCCTTGTCTAATCTTGTACCGGCGAGTCACAATTTACATTTCAACTCTTTCATGGATCTTCTTTGGCATGCAGTTATGGTGGCTAAGTGGGATCAAGAAGTGGTTGAGAAGATTATCATGATCTCATGGGGTTTGTGGAATAATAGGAATGAGGTAAGGACTGGTGGGGCAAAGAAAAAGGTGTAGGCAGTAATTTATGGTGCTCTAGACTATTTGGTGGAGTACCAGTCCAGCCAAACAGCCACAATTATGCAGGAAGTGAAATGCCCTGCATTGTGGTCCCCTCCACCTCTAAACTCTTTTAAGATAAATGTGGATGGAGTTGTTTTTGCAGCTCAAAAATTGACTGGTGTGGAATCCTTATTCGGGATGAAGGTGGCAGGTTGATTGGGGCTTGCAGCAAGAAGATTCTTGCTCCCTTAGGTCAATTGAGGTCAAAGCTAAAGCCATTGAGTTTGTTTTGCAATTTGCAAAGGATATGCTCATCCAGGATTTTGTGATTGAATCAGACTCCTTAACTCTCGTCAATGCTCTCAAGGAAATATCGCCTCCCCCTACTGCTGTTGCTGCACTGGTGTACTGCTCCATAAAAACCACTATCTTAATTCACACACACACACACACACACATATATATATATATATATAAGGCCAAAAAAAAAGTAGAAGGAATTTTATTTTTAGTATAAACAATCCAATTAATTAATTTGCTGAGAATCCTGACCTAAAAATTTTGATTGCCAATAAAGTCTTTTTTTTTTTTTTTGGTGTGTGTGTATTATTTAACCATGTGTATGTCTTACATCTAGAAAAATTTTGACACTGTATTCACTCGAGATTTTCTTCTACTCATACATTCATGTTTTCAACAAACTGATCTCTCTCTATAAGTCATTGATCAGTTGTCTCATTCCACTTTTTGCCTACATGTAGTACATAGGATGCACGCCAATGTGATAACACCCCAGGGGAGAAAAATTATCTCTAATAATGATTATATAATACCTTTAACAAGGTTTCTCAAAAAAAAAAAAAAAAAAAAACCATAACAAGTACTAGATGAATATATATAGTTTCGTTGGGTTTATCTTGTTACCTTCAAATTTTGGTGAGACAGTACCTATTTAGTTCTATAGGGGGTTAGTCGAGTGGTAATTCGAATTTAAGGCACCGCCTTCAGAGGTGATTGAAACCATGAAATCATAGATGCATGCAGGTCATCTTCATATTCTACGTGCAGTGGAGTTGCATGTGTCTACTACTTTTTCAATTTAAGCTATGGTCAATTTGGTACTGTAATGGCACCTGATCAAATCTTTTGAATTATTATCAATGGAAGGCCCAAATGTAGCCTATGCGGGCCAAACGTTGTTGAACCAATCTGGGCCAGCCAATGTGTTGCAACTTGGCTCACTCATCTCTTAAAAATTTGTCCAATTGAGTTGAAATGAACTTATGGCATGGTTTTTAAATCCGGACCAGACCGTACGGTCCGACCGGGTTAACATGAACCGTTCAAGAAAATGGTAACTGTTCAAACTGTAAGCTGGTTCAATTGTATGTCTGTGAAAAAATTTGCTTCCCAATCTGAAATTCTGGCATGGATTTGAAGTGAGAAAAAAAAATAATAAAAAGAGAAAATGATGAAGAAGAACCGAAAATGAAGCAAAAAATATAAGAAGCGCCGATGGTAGGATGAGATTAAAAAAAAAAAGATGAGATGAGTCACAGACATGAGGAGGATGAAGGAGATGGGAATAATAGCTAGTGCTGGGAAACTGTGTAAAGGAAGTAAAGTATCACAAATGGGAAGTGATAATGTGAAGAGATAAATTTGAAATGACATGGGTGGGTGGGTAGGTGGGAGTCAGAATATAATAATGAGATTAAAATTGAAAATGAGTTTTGAAAAATACAAATAGTAAAAAATCCTATGGTCTTTTTGATGAACGTCAATTACCCCATTGTACTAGTACACTAGTAGCATTACTTTATTTACTAAAAGTCCTGAGTTTTTAATCTGTTTTTTTTCCTCTTTTTTATTTTTATTTTTAAATCTCATCATCTCTACTCTTATTTGGATTTTTTTTAAAAACATTATAGGTAATTCATTAATTTTTATTATTTAGGTATAATAAGAATAAGTAATAATCTTTTATGTGAAAGTTTGTTTCAATTTTTAAAAATATTTTAGTCAAATTTGCTAATATTTACAAATTTAATATCTTTATATTTCTTTTATCTAATTGTTAAATTAATTATAACGTCATTACGGTTCGACCTTGGTCGAACCTCAGTTGAACCTTTAAAACTTTGAACCTCTTCTTTTAATGGTTCTTTGAACGATTCGGGTTTAAAAACCATACTTATGAGTCATGACCTTGATGTATTTGTAGCCAAGCAGAAATTGATGCTGGAAATGTACAGTGTTTCACAGAGAAAGTATGGAATTATTTTTAATCTTTTCGCTTTTTACAATTGACACACACAAAAAAAAATCCAAAATTTTACTGTAAAATGTTGTCTTCAATCAAATGGAAAATGGTACGTTTTTCGTAGTTATCTTCCCCGTAATATTTTGTTTCGAGTTGGGAGTTGAGCTTGGATTAACATCTTACACCTATATATATATATATATATATATATATATATATATTTCTACTCCTTATTCACTTAAAAAAGGGGGGAAAAAAACTATCATCCTCCATCTAAGATTAGGAAAAATAATTAATGCATACCTGTCATTATCTTTGAAATAAAAAAGTGGTCGGTTTTTAAAATTATCCTCTTTAATTTAAAGTAAATAAGAAAAAGACCATTGATTTTTTTTCTTTTTCTTTTTTCTTTTTCTTATAAGGAATAAAATGAAGGGATTTGAACATATATAGGTCAGCTCTATCATAGGAAGATTAGACAATGCCAACAAGCCACAAGATTATTGGTGTATTGACTTTTCAAAGCGGGCAATATTTTGACATTCTAAGGTCCGTTTGGATAGAATTTATTTTGCTGAAACTGAAAACTGAAAACACTGTAATAAAATAATTTTTAAATGTGTGAATAGTGCCGTAAGAGCCGTTTTTAATGAAAATTTTGCTGAAAAGTGAAGTTTGTGAGTCCCGTGAACAGTGCACGAGATCCACTGATGTGGCTGAAAATTGGTTGAAAAGTCAAATAGTGCAGCTAAAAAAAAAAAAAAAAAAACTGAAAACGCAAACTTAAACGTGGATCCAAACCCCACCTAAGTTAGAATAGTGGACCAAAAAAAAAAAAAGAGTCGAGGGAGCATAAATTCTAAAGAACACAAAAATTCATCAAAATTTCTATTTTTATATTTTATTATTACATAGATGATTAAGTTTTTGAGACAATTGATAAATTATCATAACATTAGAGTTGAAAATTTTAAGTTCAAACCTTGTCTACATCCCATCTTTAATTAAAAAATTCTCACTTGTTAAACCCCACTTAATAAGAGTTGTTTATGTGGATGACGGCCGGGAGAATGTTAGATTATAAAACTATATTTACTAATAGTTTTGGCAACACTCGGTAATTCGTACGAAGGTAAAGCATGCAAATAGTTAATGGAAGCCATGGTTGCAGACTTGCAGTCACAGGCCATATTGGAGCCGTGAATTCCCTAAGAGAGGAAGCTCAAATTGATTTAAAAGTAGACACCCATATATCCTACTCAACTTTCACATATTTGCAATCGGCAAAGATAAAATAACATGCTTTCAACATGTTCTTAAAGTCATACTCAACGAAAATTGCTTGTCTCATACACATTGTCTACTCGTATGTATGGTAGTGTCATTGTCTCTGTTGTTTAATAAGACTAGGAGAGCACTTTCGGCCACAGCAACAGATAATTCTTGTTGTTAGGCAAACACCAGACCTGTTGACAAGGGTGAATGATTCAAGGGCCTTTTGTGGTCTTTGTAGGCAATCTGGTCAGCAAACCTCTTGTTTATTATTTTACACACATTATTTGCCGACACTGTGGTGTGCCCAATTCAAATCACTATTGTGATGTGGGTTCATTTTTCTACATAGTTCGTGTTGGCAAATATTTCTATCATTACATTACTGTTGTGTTAGCAACTTAGCATGTAATAATAAGTCAACAATGTCGACCTTGTTATTTTGTTCCTCGTGGCACCAATTTGTTTTTGTTGGACTATTGGAGCTAAATGGCAGATCTCGAGGAATTCTTAATGCAATTTCTTTGATAAAAGTTGAAGAAAACTGATCGATGAGGTGACACGATTAGCTCGTTTAGCACTTCTATAAAATTGTTTCCCATTTCATCAATCACTTCCATAGAACATTTAAGTCAAGGTGATGAGGTTTGCATGTCTATGTCCTAACCATGGAAGAAGAAAGTAGAGCCCACATAAAAAAGGCAAAGGGTCCTACGAAAACCAACTAAAAGGTCTTTGGAGTGTAAGATACTATTAAAAAGAAAAGAAGAAGGCCCATAAAGGTTTGTCATCAAAAGAATAATATAGTGATCTTTGTTACCTTTACTAATGGGAGGAAGCATATTAAAATGGTGGTTTGTCTCCTTGACGTGAGAGAGTTGTTGCTGACTTTGTTCATTCCAAACAAACCCAATTAAAAGGCCCCCCAAATAATAATAATAACAAGCCAATCGTGCAATTCGTGACCATAATGGAATTGTTGATTTTATAATAGAGAAACAACATATATAATGGCAAGTACTCAAGCACAAGCTAATAACAATATTTTCCCTTTAAATTTACATTGATTGAGAGGGTAACAATTAATAAATTAATGTAGCTGTTGTGGCTCTAGGAATTTTTTCTAAGATAATCATTTAAAAACTTAAATTATACAAGATTTAATAAAAAAGAACTTGAATTTATCAACATCACAAAAGAAAACCATTCAAATATATAAAGTTTTACAATTTCCTTCTGCTAACAAAATTAAATGGCAAAAAGTGATTGATGAGAGATAAAATGATATCCGAAAATATTGAGATAAGAGTAATAAAATAAAAGAAAAAAAATATGAAATGATGATAAATGAGAGAGAGAGAAAGAGAGAGCAACAAATAATTACATGTTACAACTGCAAGCCGAGTTGTGTAGGAGAGCAAAGTTGTTTGGTGCTGCAGAGGAGAACTCACAACGAATTTTTATTGTTATTTGGGCTTTTAATTTTTTTGTTCAAGGGGTTAAGATTATTTTTGTGATTAATGTAATTAGAACTTAGGATACAACAATTTTACAACATTTGTGTCCCTAGTATATATACTTTTATTTTTGTTGAGCCCAAATTTTTGTGATTCTCAAGTTAGGTTTTTCAATATTCTTTTAAGTTAGATAAAATAAGTATAATTATATATATATATATATATATATTTTTTTTTTTCTGCAAGTATAATTTCTTTTTCTGGTAGGAACATCCTAGCTTCTATGTAGAGCCGCCCTGATTGTTAGGTAGCTGAGAAGTCAAGCCACTATTCTTCAACTACCTAAAAGATGACGAATTTTTATGATTTGTTAACAATATCATTTAATAATGTGTATGATAGTTTAATCCAAACTTTTGATAGGGTGATATAGTCATATGGACTTGTTACTATTGTAAAAGGAAAAATATATAATGAAGTGTTTAGCTGCTAATTAAGTATATTCAGTAAAATATATTCTACGTCTGAGTGTTTCATTGACCATTTCATGCTTAAAGTCTAGGATTAATAAATTGTTCTTTTCTCTATTGTGATCGTTATTATTGCCAAAGAAACTTAAAAAGTGGTTAATATAGTTACATAAATAACTCTACCAACTTCAAAGCCAAGAATGAACTTTATACAAATGTAAAAATTGGGGACTTAGACCAAAAGCTTAAGAGAATACAGGAGGTGTATCATATGTAATAGGCAACAATTAAACAAAAGATCCTGTTTAAACTTTTTATTAACTGTCTTCATCTTCAATAGTCTTTGTTATTCTTTTCTTCTTTATGAGTTGAAATTGGCTATCTAGCCTACTTAGGCTCACACGTGTGGGAAAGTGTTAGAATTATGGTTAAATAATTAAATTTATCATATTCTAATAGTTTAAATTTAAAAAAAAAATTAATAATTCAACAACATATTGGCAAAGAGTTGTGGACCATTGTTTTTTATGCGTGCGAGTTATGTCTCTCTGGTTTTTTTTTTTTTTTTTTTTTAGAAAAAATGTCTGTTTCAAAGATTATAGTCGGTTCAGTGAATATAGCTATCACAACACCTATCACCTTCCAATTTAACGGTGGCCAGGGTCAAACCAAATCAAATCACCTTTATTTTTTAGCCTTCTAACTAGCTAGGGATGTGTTATAGTGAGGAAAGTCTAAAACTATATTCTTATTAACCAGGCTTTTGCCTTCACCACAAAGCTTCATCAACTTAATTTAGGGGGCACTTTTTTTCATATGTTTACTTAATACTAATACCCTAATGAAGCCGATGATCAAACCAAGTTTGTCCTTTCTCGCCGGCTTGGAGGAAAAATTGCATGGTAGGGTTTTGGAGGACTAAAGGGTTTTTTTTTTTTTGCAACTTTAATATTGAATTTAGTTTTCATGTAAATTTTGTCATGCTAACGTCATATTGATGTGGCTCACATAGCAGTCCAGAATAATATAGATAAGTCTATGACCATAAAAACCTGGATAGGCTGAACCTATCTCTATGTCTAAGAAAGCCCATGAATTTATTACACAGAACCTGTCATAAAAGAGTCTCAGCATCTATCTTAGTTGGATTTCATTTTCATTAGATTTTCTTAGAGCGGAGTTAGAAAAATCTTAAGGGATTCTCAATCTTACATGAAATCCCACTAAAGACTAATATGTCTATATATATATATATATATATCTTGTGCTAACACTACATTGCATGTCCGAACTGAGAGTCTGAGAAGGGTAGGAAAATTTGTGCATACATGGGATAAGAGGAAAACTAAAACAAGTATCTAACAATATTTAAAAAAAAAAAAAATCATAAAATGACATCAAGATTCCACGGACAATCTTGTGCAAATGTTATAAAATTGTGATCTTTCCAACCAGTATCATTATTATACATTTATGAGAATATGAAATTAAAAATTAAGAACACCTTGAGAGAGTGCCTGTTTGTTAACTGTATTGCCCATAGTCTGAGAATTGGCTAGTTAATTATAGTATACTCTTTGGAGGACTACATCCATGTCAGCAACTAGCAAGGAATGGGACTAAAAAATTGTTTTTCCAAGTAATAGCTTTGTTGGACATTTTGTTTTTCATGTCTTTTAGAACAAGGTTAAGGAGTTGAAACAAATTAAAAATCAAAGGGGGAGGGAAAAAAAAAACCATTATTTGTATGCTCTTATGAGCTTTTGTTGATACTTGATAATCAGAGACGGCCTTTTTAATTAGTAGCTGGATTGTCCTGAGTCTTTGTCTTGGTTGGTCGAAATGTTTGGGATGATAGTTCTTCAAACTATTAAACTAATGTCATCGACCAAAGGATGTAGAATCGCATTGTTTTTTTTCCCTTAGCTAAAGCAAGAACCATGCATGGTACATTTTATTAAATATGTATTATTATCTATAAATAGGATAAGATTTGAACTTTTCATTTCATTATGATTGTTTTTTAATATCATACCCGTCAAGATATTAAATAATCAATTTCAAATCCTTTATTCAAAGAATAATAATATAAAAAACAATATTATTCCAGTTAATTGGAACATACATTACATTTTATCAATGTACGTACGATATCATGAGGAAGCACAGAACACAATGCATTTTCCTGTATCACTAATGTTTGGGTAGAAAACAAAGTACTAACAAGAATTAATAAATGAGGCAAACAGTTGGTAGAAAAACCAAGCCAGGTGGAGCCCTTGAAGAATTTGTTTTGTTCCAGTTTCCACAAAGGTGGTACTAATTTCAATGTTGTTCTTACTTGTAATTTGGTCATGTTCCTATTTATCACCATTGGCGTACCCGTTTCTGGCAAGAACATTTCTCAAAACAAGAATATATTCAATACCTTAACCAACCAAAAGAATTAAAACCTACCCACTGTCACCAGAAAAAACTGGTAAATAATAAAAGCTCAAACAGAGCGGACAAGTTTTTGGAACCTAACAGTGGCCATGAGATCGACGTGAAATTATTCACTCTTACGGGAGAAGTCCTTCATTACAACAGGTGTATGTGGACCCTTGATGTAAGAGCGAATGATTTCTTGAGAGGGACATGTTTTTGCTTTTTATGGAGTGGAAAATGCTGAAAATTCAAAACACTTCCTTGTTTCTTTTAATCCAAAATTTGTTAACAATTTTAATTACTTGAAATAAAAGCTTGATTCACGTTTAAGATCTGGGCATTGTCATTTTTAACAACGGGGACCATGTGGATCTGATACTTGAACTTTACGATTTTGACTTTGTTATGCCATGTTGCCAACCACAGACTCATAACTTTGGCTTCAAACGATACAGCTAGCTGAGCTTGGAAATTCAGATAATTTCTAGCTCAAACTTGACAAAATTAGGCAGTGGTAAAAGTAGTCTAAGTACTAATTGGAGCATTTGGACTTAATTGCTTGAATGTTTTTGATATCAGATATGTCGTTGACAGCTCAAATCTTTGCCACTATAGTTTGACAGTATTTTTTTTCGATCCTACGCTACACCTACCTATTAATGAATCTACCTTGACGATATAATTTCGATGGGATTACGATCGGTGGAGTAAAAAAAATACTGTAAAAAATTATGTTAGGACCGGAGTGTGTGTATATACATATACCTTTAACATCGATAGTTAGAGAATGAGAGATTTAAACCTTAATCGTTTTTGTTGAAAACATAAGAATACATACATTAAATTATTAGTAGACTCTTGGCTTGTATATATATTGTTAATATATATATATATATATATATATATTTTTGGAGAAGACTATATATTGTTAATATGATGTACTTGTTACTAAACTTATATGAATATAACAATTCATTATAAGTTATATTGTTTACAATAAATTTTTCAATACTTGTATGAAATTAAGGTTGCGTTTGGTTCAATGTAAATCAAATTCCGAGTGTAAAATGAATGCAAGGGAAAGTGAATTCTCATAAGGAAAATAAAATTTGGGTGTTTGGTTCTGTAAGGGAAAATAGTCCAAAAAACAATTTCAGGTGTTTGGTAACATTTTGAAAATGCTATTTTCCTCAAAATTTTCACATTTTCTTAACCATTTTCTCACCTCCCACACAAATTTTATAACAGCAAAAATCAAAATATACATTTATTAACCCAACAAAAAATCAAAATAAAAACATCATTTATTCGCAAACTCAATGAGAGGGGAAGATAGAGTGAGAGATTGAGGGAAAGAGAGAATCAGAGTGGATGGAGGTGGCAGCGGTCAGATCGGGTGGGTTTGGGGTGGAGTGGAGTGGGTTGGTGGTTGGTGGCGGCTAGATCAGCGATTGGTGGTGGCAACCAGTGCGTTGGAGAGCCTGGTGGAGCATGGCTTGCGGTCGGTTGTGAAGATCAGAGCTCATCGGTGTATGGCTAGCAATCAAAGAGGTGGATCAATGATGAGGGAGGGGTGGGCTGAGATCTAGGTGGACCGGTGTTTGTGGGTCTTGGGTGTTTGGCCGACGCATGATCTTGGCAGTTGGCCGGCGTGATCGGAGCTTGGCTGAGGTGAGGCGTGATCTAGGTTTTGTGGGTGTGCTCTCTCTCTCTCTCTCTCTCTCTCTCTCTCTCTCTCTCTCTCTCTCTCTCTCTCTCTCTCTCTCTCTCTCTCTCTCTCTCTCTCTCTCCTGGAATTCATTTGAAAGTAAAATGAGGGTGCAATTCATTTTATGGCTGAAGTGGGTATATTTTACAGTCAACGAAAATGATTTTCCGTTTGACTAAATTTTTCATGTGTAACCAAACACACAGTTGAGTGTAAAATGATTTCCTGAAATGCATTTCAAGCGAAACAAATGCAGCCTAAATGATAACTGAAAACCATCCATGTCAAAGAAAAAATATTAATTTAGGGACAATAAATTTGAGAATGTTGGTACCTTAACAAGAACATGACATTTTTTTTTCAAAATTTTATTAATACATATCGTACATGTTTGGAGTTTGGACACTGACTAGCTAGAACCCTAAATTCTTTGCCTTTAATCTAGCTAGAGTTCCTTAAGGTTTACCCCATCCATCCTATTAATTAGGTGGGAGGGCCAGTGGTCAAGACCCCATAACTTGGAGCAGCCCATCAAATTTTGTTGATACATGCACTAATTTTGATTTGGGGACCCACATTTTTCACAATATTATTTTTCAAACAATATGTGTATTTGATGTAGACAACATATGGGGTCAATCATACCCATGCGTTGATTTCTATCAATATATTTGTAGTTTTCACTTTTTTCTTAATCTAGATATTTAGGGGTTTTAATTAATGGTCATTTGTCAAAATACATTTAATAAATTATATTAATTGGTACGGTCATTACTTCTCATTAATTATTAGGGTTTTTGGAGCTAAGAGGTGTATAATAGCAGAACTATACTATGTTTTTAATATTCTTGAAAGAGATTTCCTTTAGTGGACTAGGATTTTGTTGTTTCTGATAAATTATAGTATCTATTAAAAGTGTTTTTTTTTTTTTAAAAAAAAAAAGAAGAAGTTAACCCACCATCAAAGTTCTTGATTGCATTCAAATTCTAAAAATGTTCAGATCAAATGAATTGGGACAATTATCAAAAAAGAAAAAGAAAAAAGAATTGGGACAAACTAGAATCACTAATTGTGACCTATGCATCCTTTTGAATCCTCGTCTACTTTATGATCCATAATGCAGAGCATCATTACTTACATGTTCGCCAAAAGGTTCTGGTATGAAGTCACTAGAAAGGTGTGAAGTTGAACCCTTAATCTACTGGGAATTGACTATTAAATATAAAAATATAAAAATAATATAAAATGAATTCCATGGCCCCCAGTAAGTAGAAAAATGGCACATCAACACGATGAGATCAGAGCTATAAAATAATTTAGAAAAAACACGAGTGAAAGTCGTATAAGTAATGCAATGGATAAAGGTGCAACTATTTAGTTGTCAAAGTGACAGATTTTCAACAGTTGAAGTAATAAACTATGAGGGAAAAAAAATATAAAAACTAATTCACTAACAGATAATTGAAATAAGAATCCAATGAGAGTTGTAACCAAAATAGATTAACAGTGTCAAGTCCCGTGTATCCACACGTAAAGGGCTACTTATAGAACCTCAATAATCACCGCCACCACCGCATCCTCCAAACATCACATATAATGGCCCACGTATTATCTCCATGAACGGGTAATTGAAATCATTAATGAGAAGTATTATGTCTATAATATTTTTTTGACAAATTTTAGATGCAACGTCAGAATAAAAACTACCGACATAACCCAATCAAGTCTATACTAGCATTATAAGACTTATAGCAGTAGTTTAGAAACGTTGTTATAGCTCAAATTTTTGGTAGTGATAACATGTTATAGGTTTTAATTTAACCTATTACAAAAATTATTTTCTTATTTATCAATAACAATAAATAACAACTTCTAATTTATAATTTATTGTGAATATGTCATGGATTTCATGAGTATCAAACAAGACTAATTGACTCATGATTAAAAAATATAACAAATAAATATTCCATAATAATAATATTAAATCGAAAAGTCTATACAAATATGTCTCAAGGACAACGACGAAGTCACAAGTATACAATATCTGTATCAGTCACAAGTATACAAGAAAGGATACACATCGTATGACTCAAAAGCTATTTAGTACAAACTCAATAAGCAAAATCACCTTGCACATGATTTGTCACAAAGATCCTTGAAGCCTAAGTCTAAGAAACAAAATAGTGTCTAATAAGAATATATATAATTTCATACTTACGCTATCACTTCATGTAAGAATATCATTAACCTTATAATCTCCAATCTATTATTTTATCCACTAATGAAAGAATGTTAAAACAATGATGAATATTTGTTAAAATTCATATCCAATAAAAAGATATTGAGTATAATTATAATTTTAAAATACAATTATGTAAGTTTATTGTCAAACTTTGTCCTTAATTTATCTACTAACAGTACTAGTTTTCTGAACTTAAAAACCTAATATAAATATTATAAGGAAATTTATCTAATAAATATTAAAAGGAAATTTATTTTGAGAGGTCGCATTCATAAGCTTTTTAAGTAATAAGTTGGAAGATTATATACATGTCAAGGCAAAAAGAACTAAAATTCAGAACGTTGATTGATTGTTATTTTATCATTATCATAAACTAGATTAGTTTGGCCGTCACATTAGATGCCGTGATAAATTTCCACGAAATATTTATTTGATATAATATAATAAATAATCTTCCAACATATTATTTAAAAGCTTATGAAACCTCTCAAAATAAACTTCCTTCTACTATTTATTAGATAGTAGTCAACAAACCTTCAATAAGAATCTTACCACATCATAATAGATCAGATAATTCTATATGCAAAACAACGATTTGACTTACTTTTAGTATTTTTTTAATTAGAATATTATTTTATTTTAACGAGAAATTATCATATTACCCATTAACTAAATAAAATGTAGAAATTAAAATATACTACCACTTACTATTATATATTTAAAACAAAATAAGACGTCCAGTTAAAAAAGTATCAGAAATAAGTTAAACCCCAAAACAATTACAATAAAATACCCATTTTTAATTACCATAATTATCAAATTTTATTTAGACAAAAAATAAAAGAAAAACAACAACATTTTTGTTAACCTTTTAGTGTATTGAATGGTTTATTGACTACTATATATCTTATAAATATTAGAAGGAAATTATTTTGGGAGGTTTCATAAAGCTTTTAAAAGGTATGTTGAAAGATTATTATATTCCTTGTCAAAGTACGTAGGATCAATCAGTAAATGGTATATATGTTGAAAGATTATTATATTGGTAGTCAAAGTAGGATCAATTACTAAATTGGTTTCGTTGATCAGTCTACTTTAATTTCTCTTGCATTTTGGCCTGTGTTTATCATGTTATTTTAAAGTGACGGCTAAACAAACCTAGTTTATGATAGCGATAATAGAATAATCAATCGATGACAATGTTTTGAATTTCAGTTTTCCTTTGCTGCTTTGATATAATTTTACAAAAAAGTTTTGATAGTCTCTCACTCCCTTTATACACATCAAGTGTTTAATATGATTTTTTAATATAAAAAAAAATGAGGATTTAACGTAAAAGTGCGTATATTATCTGTAGGAAGTGTATGAAACAATAATTCTCCTTTTACGATTAGGCAAACCCCACTTGACCGCTATTCGGTAGAAGATGCGACTCGAGCTGCAGCTTAGCCGAGTCGAGATACAAAGGGTGTGGGAGCTTTGACGGTGCATGAAATAAGAAATTACCAAGAAAGTAGAAACTGTGTCTTTGGCCGGCGAGTCTATAGTATGCCGTCTGAGCTCATTCAACCCACTCTCACCTACCTTACTCCATCAGCATCCACGCGGCGTTGTAACATTGTTTTTTAGTTTTATACATAGTATGAAATCTCAAAGGCTTAAACATATACACACACAACAAACCCCATATTCCTTCAAATTTTCAAACCTTTTACTCTTGACTTGGCCACCCCTGATGACTTGATCCGCACGTTCTCCCTCTCTCTCTCTCTCTCTTTCTCTCTCTCTCTAGCTCACGCGTTAGTGCATGAACAAACACACTGTCTCTCTCTCTTTCTCTTTCTCTCTATCCATCCCCCTATATATACAGGGCCTACCCTTTAGAAAACTCTCCCCACTACACCTTTTTTTCCTTTGCATTTCTTTCCTCACAAACAACAATACCCACATTCTCATTCATTCATTCACTCACTCACTCTTTCTTTCTCTCTCAAAATATGGCTAAATTCAGCAGTGTGGTCCTTGTTTTCTTAATTGTGTTTGGTGCACTTGTTTCATGTTTAGACGGCAGAAGGCTCCTAGATGTGAAGGAAAGCAAGAAGAGAGTCTATTCTTTGAGTGACAGTTTGTTTCTCAGTGCCCTTCCTAAGGGTACAGTGCCATCTTCAACCCCTAGCAAGAAAGGTCATGCTGTGGAGGTTGATGAAAAGCTCATCGCGCGACACCTCATTAGCATTGATCGGATTCTAGGCTCTGTCCCCAGCCCTGGTGTTGGCCACTGATCATTGATCTCTTCAAGATTAGATGCTTTCATTTTATCTCTTTGAAACATAGTTCTCAAAGTTTAATTTTGTCTCTAAAATTTTGGGTTTTCTCTAATTCTTTTGGCCTTAGGTGAGCTTTAGAATAGAGAAATTTGTAATAGTTGATGACATGTATAGATAGTATATGTTTTGTTTTATTTGTTTATTTTCTTTCTTTTATTTCCTTTCTCTCTAGGGATTCATATTGCTACATATATCCCTTTAGATCAATTTAGATTTCTTGTCTCTACTAAAATTAGAGAGCATGATCAGCAACATGAGTCATTGTGCTCATCTTTATTTATTTATTTTTGTAATAGGGTACAACAATTTATCATATCAAATTCCCAAAATAAAAGTACAAATTTTCAAAGTGCACCTGTTATCTAGTTGACTGTTTATATATTATGATTCTTTGTGTATTATTTCTAATTGATCTGAGTGCCTGCTTCTTGACCAAAGATTAAAAACAGTCCAAATATAGTCCAAACTAGCTGTTGAGTTTTAGGTAAGGTGAGCATGTTGGTGATTTATAATATTTAAATTCATTTCATTAAATGGGAAAAATGTTCTCTCTAATATTTAACTTTAATCATAAAATCAAATTATTTTACATGAAGGTGACATTTTTTTTATCAAAAAGTGAGTTGATCTGAAATTATTTGAGAGTTACACCCTTAATATTGGATTGTGGGTACCCTTAACTTTAATTGGGTAGCCCTGTCAACGTTTGACAACTGAATTTGACAGGACATTTCTCCGATGTGGGTGTTTTTATTATTACATGGAAAATATGCTAAAGTAGGATAGGTGAGTCTTTCAATTCAAATCAGATAGGTATTTGCATTGAAAAAACAAAGGCTACAAGGGAAAAGGAAAAGGAATAAAGAAGGCAGTCCAGCTTGATATAAGGTATTGTTGAGAACTACATGTCACGTAATGGTCTGCCACTTGGGTTCTAATTTGGTGGAATAGAAGCACCAAAGGGCGAAAAACGCGTCTCAGAAGCTTATCCCATCACAAGCCAACCGTTTACTTTTATAAAGATAGCGATCCTCTATTTATAAAATTCAACTTACCCAAATTCAGATCCTATATGCTAGGGACCCAGTTGAAACTCACTAGTCTATGGTTGATGCCACACCTATCGGTTTAAAAATAGAATTGGGGGTGAGGTTAAAACTTAAAAAGGATCTGGAAAAATGTTTCTATGTAGAGTGGGTCATTAATTTACATAGGTTGCTATTGGACATGGCCTTGCCTTGTTGCCTCTCTTTTTTTTTTTTTTTTTTTTTTTTTTTTTTTTTTTTTTTTTGTGAGAGAGAGAGAGAGAGAGAGAGAAAAGGTTATGTGAATTTGTTCTTGGAAACATTATTGTGATGTGTCTTTGTATTAGAACCACTTTCCCTCTCTCTTGTGTGTGTGTGTTTGTTTCTCAAAAAAAAGAATAGGTAATTGTCCAACATTACTTAAGAAAATGTGTTATGTGTAGTATAACTTGCCTCACTTTCCTTTAAAAGTTACCATGACTTTTGAGTGGAGTTGTGGTGTGTCTTTGTGTTAGAACTCATTTCCCTCTCCCTTTTGTGTGTGTGTGTTTGTTTCTCAAAAAAAAAAAAAAAAAAGTTTTTGACCAGACATATATATATCCCAAATAATTATCAAGAGAAGAATTTTTTTTTTGATACAATCTCATAATGCTATAAAATCAGGTAAATGTGTTATTTTTAAAAGTTGATTCATTTCATCTAGAGTAGAACTCAATGTGACTGATTTTCAAGTTGAAATACCCCTAAGATCAGGCTATATAGTGTCTTCTTTGTGTCGAACACACTTCCATGCACAGAGGTTCAAAAAAAACCTTCTAATATACATTCCTTTACAATCTACCAAGTAAGGATGCCAATCTCACAAAAGAAAAAATATGTAGGAGAGAAAAAGAACAATTTCATGAAAAGAAAAGAATAGTATTCTTGTTTGAAAGAGAAATAATAATTTGATGGGAAAGTGTTTTGATGGTGTGCGCACCTAAATGAGGCTGTTGGGCCTGGACTCACCTGGTCACAACTTACTTGTAACGTGGCTTTGATTTCCTACTTTGGGTGTTCTCGGCTCAAAGACTCGATGAAGTTCTCTCTCTCTCTCTCTCTCTCTCTCTCTCTCTCTCTCACACACACACACTCTCTCTTTCACTCTCTCGCTCCCTTGCTTTTTGTATCACTCATTTCCTACTCTCTATTTCTTTTAGAACCTCTAGACAACCAACCCCTTCTTCTTTTCTAACTTCTCCTATTTATAGCATTCTGATTAGTGGGGTACTATGATTACATTTACAGTTAGTGGTT
This sequence comes from Quercus suber, assembly GCF_002906115.3. Taxonomy (NCBI): domain Eukaryota; kingdom Viridiplantae; phylum Streptophyta; class Magnoliopsida; order Fagales; family Fagaceae; genus Quercus; species Quercus suber. The sequence goes on from NW_027070183.1 coordinate 279,046, forward strand.
TCAAGGGTCCAATGCTATTTTCTTTAGGTGGATGTTTGGTGGGAGCGGCTTCGGAACTAGTTCCTGTTAGAGGTGGATGCTCGAAGGCGGTGTTTCCCAAAGCCTTACCAGGCATTCGAGATACGGTTTTCCCTTGCAATCATTCTTCGGTGGCAATGAGATTTGCCCGTCATGTTCCATTGTCGCGGAGCCATGAGCTAGGTTTTCAACAACCGGCTAACAAGTTTTGGGTTAACCATAAGGTCATGGGGCACACATTCGTGTCCCTTGTGTGCCTTCATCCTAGCTTCTGACAGGGGAGTTATTAACCATGGGCCATCCTGTGGAGCTTAGGCCCAAGGCCCAGACGGTCTTAGGGGCTTCTTGCCGTACAGATGGTATGTTAAATAAGCCTTTGAGTTAGTCAGATAACAATTAAATAATAACTTAGCTTTCGAATGAGCCATTAAATTGGACAGATAACTATTAAATAATAACTTAGCTTTTATGAAGGAAGCTAATCTCCAACAAGCTTAAACAAACGGTGACAAGCGGCACTTAAAGCTCAAAATATCTAGAAAAAAGAAAAAATAAATATAAGTCTAGAGAAAAAATACATATCAGTCTAGAGAAAAACTAATTTGGACTTACATGCATGCGATGAGACGTGGCGCACGTGATATAGATAAAGCCTAAGTCCATATTAAGAGCATCCACAGCAGTAGAGCTATAATTTTAGCTATTTGGTACCATAAAAAGTTACTTTATCTATTTAACCTACTCACATACTGCAGCAGTGGATCTATTTTAATTTTCAACACAATAAAATAATATAAACATCACAATAAAATAATATATATCCACAAACACCTATTTATTATTTTTTCTCACTATTCATCTTTATCTCTGTATTCTCCCTCTCTTCCCTCTCTTCAATCCACAACCCCTCACGGCACCACCACCACTTACTGTTGTGTCAAGCCAACCAAGCCATCAACTCACAACCAATTCATGGCAAAACCCACCATCGATCTACCACCAACCACGATCCACCACTACAAACCCACAAAACCTATGTTCTTCACCAATCGGCACACCGCCACTAACCACCAATCCAAACCATCAAAAGCCAACACAAGCCAATTGCAAACTCATCCACACCCGAACCCACCACAAAATCTAGCAACCCACGACCATGATCCACCCAAAGAGGGGAGGCACAGTGGCAATCTACCCAGCGACACGGCGGCAATCCATCCAGTGGCACGACGCGATCCATCGCGGCATGATGGTGACCTATCAGCGGCAAGACGGCAATCCATCCAGTGGCATGATGGCGATCCTCAGCGATGTGACAGCAACCCATCAATGGCAAGACGACAACGATTTACTCAAAGAGGCACGAGAGAGAGAAGCTGGAGAAGCTCAATGAAGACCGAATTAGGGGAGAATGAGAAGAGAAAGGTGTCTGAGAAGCTCAATGAAGAAAGACAGAGAGTAAAACGTGTTGGGTGAATTAAAACAATATTTTAAAGCAAATGGAGAATAAAAAATATTATATGGGTTTAGCTGTTGAGCTACAGTGCACTTGAGCTACAGTGCACATCCATAGATGGATGTGCACTGTAGCTCAACAGCTAAAATTTTTAGATATAGCTACACTGCTGCAGCTCAATATTTGTAGTTTGTGGCGCTAAAAATAGCTTTTTAACTTTTTAGCACCATTGTTTGTGAATGCTCTAAGAGCATTTACATCAATCTTACTAAAATTTTTTGTCTATTTTAGCATAAAAACATATTTTTTCTATTTTACACAAGCACTTTACAAAAACACATACATCATATTGTCTATTATACACTCTCTTTTCTTTAAATAATCATTTTTTATTCTTTATTTTATTTATTTCTAACAACCCACATCAAAGCACACTTTACTCTCTCTATATATCTTTCTCTCTCTCTTCTTCCTTCCCTCTTTCTTCACCGATCACTTTTTCATCTTCCTCCCCTCTTTCTTCATTGGAAAAACTCATAACAAACCCCCAAACTCCATAAACAAACCTTCAAACTTCACTTCGACACAAACCCATGTCAATCCTAATCCATTTTCAACATTTTTAAACAAATCTGAGGTCTGGCTCTTCACTTTCTCTCTCACGGCGGTGGCTAGCACTCCATTGGAGCCTCCATGGCAACGGTGATGGTGACATCAGCTTGGGTTTATGGCTAATTTGGGTTTTTTGAATCGGTTTTTTGTTGGGTTTTGTTTTGGGTTGATTTTGAGTTGAATTTGTGATGAGCTTTCAGATTTTTTTGAGATGGTTTGTTTTGTTTGAGTTTTCAATTTTTAGATTTGTGATGAGTTTTCAGCTTAGGTTTGTTTTGGGTTGAGTCAAGGATGAGAGAAAGAGAGTCCGGCAGAGAGAGAAAGAGTCAGGGGCAAACAGAGAGAAGGGGGTGAGAGAGGAGAGAGAAAATATATTTAAATAATGAAATGGAAAGCTACAGTAATCATGCATATTTACACAATTATTGTAGCATTTTTGGCTGTGTTTGAATCGGGTGAAATGCATTTCCGGAAATGCTTTTCAGTATTTTCCGGTGTTTGGCTGCGCACGAAAATACCATTTTCCGGAAATGCATTTCCGTTGACCAAGGGTCAAGGCTGAAAATCATTTCAGCTTTCATTTTCACTTCAAACACAATTTTCCGGAAAAAGAAACAGAGCACGAAGAGAGATTTTGTATATGCACAGTGTTATAGACCCACTAATATGAGTAGTTTTTTAGCAAAAATGTGTAAAAGTTGGCACTTTTTCTATTTTCCAAGGACTAGTGCGATTGCTCTAAACTTATATCTTATGACATCAAAGGGGGCTTACAATGGCTTATAAGAATAAAGAGTTTACTCCAAATTAATGTGGGTCTCACAATAAAAGTGATCAAACTTCAAAGTGTTTGGAACACACCCATAACAAAATTTGTAACAATGATTTTAGAACTCTACAATAGCATTACTCGAAGTGATTTAGAAAGCTCATGTATTTAAGAAATTAAAGGTTCTCATTGAAATGGCTTTTTCTTTCAATAAAAATAAAAAAGTATTTTTATATGAGAGGCATTCACACCACTAATTTTACAACAAATCTTGTCATCCAATTTTTTTTTTTTTTCTAATTATATATGTGTGTGTGTAATCTGTTATATTTTATTGATTTGTGTACAATAAAAGTGGTGTTAAAAGGAAAAAAAAAATTTCTTATAATTGTTTAGTTGATACATGTCATTTGATCTAATTTTTTTATGATGTAACATCATTCCTTTTATTTTTAAGGTATATTTTGATAAATCAACCTTTGAATTACATTATTTTGTTATACTTTTTATACTTACAAATATCAAGATGATCAAAGATTTATAACTATTTCATCATAAAAATTTTAAATTTCAAGTATTTTTAACTTAACAATTATAAGTAAAACATGAGTTTGTGAATTATATAATAAATAATATCCACTTAACATGAAATTTATAAGGTGAGATTTAAGTTACACCTGGGGTAATTTTTTGCTACATTGTAGAACTCAATAATTTTTTATTTATCAAATCTAGCCTAGAATTACATTCTCTCCATATACCATTTATGCATGCAAAATTTCAATACCATCAAATATCAACAATTATCTCATGCGTAACATTTTTAAATTTCAAGTTTTTGTATTTTAAAGGATATAAAGTACACATCTAAAGTTTAGAGTTATTTGAATTTTATACTTTGAAGTTTGAAAATTTAGATTTTACATCCTAGAGTATACCTTTGTTAGCAAAAGCAACCCCACCTACATGGGAAAAAATTACACATCAAACACCATCATGTCACTTGACGGCCACGTAGGTGAGTCTACGGGGCGGCTTTTGTTAACTAAGGTAAACTTCAAAGTGTAAAATCTAATTTTTTTTTTAAATCGTAGGGTGTAAAGTCCAAACAACTCCAAACTTTAAGTGTTTACTTTGCAATTTACCCTAAATATAAATGTGCAAGCTGAAGATGGATTTTCTATTCAAAAAATAAGAGGTTGATTAATTCAATTGGGTAAAAAAAAAAAAAAAAGGTCTACAAGTCTATATATATATATATTTTTTTTTTTTTAGAAAAACGAGTCTATATATTAATATAATCGTTAATTAATATCTGAGAATCACCTTTCAAATTTTCTAGAAACCAAATATCACACTTAATCCATACATAAATCACATATATTATTGTTTCTCCCAAAAAAAAAAAAAAAAATCACATAGGTTATTATACGTGGAATAATCAAAAAGGCGAATTGTGTTTTGCAGCCATTAATTTCCAATGACTTATGAGTCAAGGGATCGAATGCATGAATGCTACAGAGTCGGCTGTTTGTATATTTCTTCCCAGATCCTTCCAAGTCGTTGTATTGTTTAATTCTAAGATCAAATTGTTTACGTCTTCTCTTAGTCATCCTGTGGACTAACGAGGATATTTCATATTTGACCAAATTAAAACCCTTGGAGGCTATCATATGTCCTGGTATCTAGTCTTTGTACAAAAATCTTTTATTAAAGATTTTCCTGAAATTCCCTTCTAAAACATTTGTCAAAGAAAGACTTTGGAGGCTTCCATGTCACAATATCTCTTTGTCAAATCATTTTCCAACAAGGATATTTACCTGAATTCTCTTCTATAACATTAGTCAAAGAAAGACTAATAAACTGTTTTTAGATCTTATGATATTTAGTGGAGACTTGAAAGCAAGTGTCTCAAACGTGTTTGAGATTTCTTTTTCAACAAATTGTTTGAAAGATTTCATCTTAATAAACTTGGATTTTTAAAGCTCTTTGAGGTAATCTCGCATTTATCAAAATTTATTGTATAAACTCAAGTTTTGTGGGTGCATACTACAAAAAAATTGATCTATAGTGGTGTTTCGAAACCGCCATTATAGGTTTTAAAACCGCTGCAATAAGTTCAATTGGGCTATTCCGGCTCTTTTTAGCAATAGATTAGAAATGTTGAACCAATGAACTATGTATATCTTGTGTGCATTGTTTATGCCTTTTATATGTTTGAAGATTTATCTTTTTCCAATTTTATATATCTTGCTAACCTTCATATTTGTTTTGACTAACCTCCATTACCCATGTGTTGCAAAATTCACACTTAATTAACAATAATGGTTGAGACTTTGCTCACCAAGAAGTGGGTAGTTTTTCCCAACACTTAGTTTATAGAATTTCAATTATGGAAATGTAGATACCAAAGTTAACATGCATAAATACAGTGCTAAAATAGTTTGTGAAGTAAAGAAGAAAAAAAGACAGCCTCCATGATAAGTTATCAATTGTAAAAAACTTAAACTATTAGGAAGGATAAATTTAATCATTTAACCATTATTCTAATACTTTATGCTGTTTCAATTAGTCACTTCTACAAAGAATACTCTCAAACTTGAAACATTTAACATTATTCAAACAACAAACCAATAAATATGCACGACAAACCTTGATTTTGCCCATTAAGCTTCCTCTTAATCCTGTTTGTATCCAAAAACTTACTTTTTAGGGGTAATCAGATCACGAAAAAGCAAGAAACATATTGGCTACAAAAAATCAAAGTACTAAATTCAACATTGCCTTTTTTGAACCAACACAAGGGCTCCACAAACCGCCCGTTCACAGCTGGGAAAAATATGACTATGGATCCAAGATATACTTAATTAAAAGAAACCAATTTAATTATTTGCAATTTAGTCAATCTTCATTAGTTAAAAAGTCACAAGAATAGACCCCATGGGATATCCAAGTGATGACCCATTATTTTGGAACGTGACAAAAATTCAGAGATTCTAGGTTTTAGGTTCAATCCACCATATTGTCGGTGCATCAAGTTTTTGAAGTGTCTCAATGAGTAGAATTATAATTTGGTCAAAAACAAGAACTCTACTTTTCTTTTGTGTGAGTGTATGTATATATATAGAAAAAGAAAAAAAAGTCACAAGAGTACAAAGCATGTATTGCTATGCTTAATAACTAAGAGTTTGTGGATTTCCAGTGAATGGTCGATGAATCAAGGAGATAAGGATTTGCTTGATAGAAAAGGAAAATAGGAAAACAAATGAAGGGATTATGAAAAGTATGCCGGGAAAAAGAAAAAGAAAAAAACCATAAACATAAACAAAAACAAAACAACTTTAATTTCTTCCCATGAAGATAAGATTTAGCTCAACTCCTTGTACAACCTCATATATTTAACACGTTGAGAAAAAGGGAAAAAAAAAATTCTTGAAAAACTGATTTATAATTTATATTAGAATTTAGAAATTATATATGGTCGACCAATTTTAAAAGTAATGTGGATTATGAATTATAGACTATAGAGCCGTGAATCGATGCAGCAAGTTGTTCATCTTCTTCATTTTCCTCCTGTCTCAATCAAATTTATATGTAAAGATGTCAATAGTTGAAGCTCACTAGTCTATTTATTCACGTGGGCTGCCTCCGATTGGCATCTCATAGCTTTGACACTTTGACTCACCTTAGCCTATGGAATTTTATTCTTTCCCCCATTCTTGGCAATTTAACTAGTGTCTTAAGAATTTGACAAGAAAAATTAATGTCTTAAAGAATAAATAAATAATAAAAAAAGTGGTCCATTTAGTATGTATTCTTGGAAATAAAAAGTGAAGACTGGTCAGACTATATCTTTTTTCCTTTTTTTTCTTCGCTAATCGGTCAGACTAAGGCCTATTTGGTACATGTGTTTAAAAACTGAAAATTATTATTTGAAAACATTTGTAGAAATACGTGTGGATGAAAAAATGCATTGAAATGCGTAAAATGTTGTTTAAAAACTAAAAATGGTTGTTTGAAAACATTAATCAAACACCTCTATATTGTTGATTTCAAATGAGAATGGAAATTTTATGAGCCATCTCTTCAAGTTTGAAATCAAATTTGACACGGCAATGCTTGGTCACTTCGGGATTCAAACTTCAAAATCTGCTTCAACCAATTCACATATGGTTGCTCTTTTGTGGGCCTGTTCTTGAGCACACTAGGTCCAACCCCTAAGGTCCTGTTTGATTATCATACTCTTGTTTTGGTTGACTTGGTTGGGTTTTTCTTTACTTGGGTTCTCTATCCTCTTGGTTTGGTCTTTCCGGTTAGACAAAGTTGCTTTTGGGCCTAAATTTAGCTCCAAAGTGGGAAGTAGGACTTAGGCATATTTGGTTTTGCCTGATTGTGCTGAAGTTCAATATTTAATAGAACCCAAAATCCTGTAGATAACGTAGTTGACACCTCTGTTTTTTCAACAAAAACATCCACAGCTTAAATCTCCCTCTTTCCCGTTGACTGAATTATAAAAAATAAAAATAAAAACCTTAATCTTTTCTTATTGACTCTTTCATAGCCATCTAGCTCTAATAAGAGCTAGAGAAGCTCTTATCTAATTGATTTTTGTTATGAACCATTTCTTGTACATAAGAGTTTATGTGTGAGAAAATACAGAAACTCCCTTGGGCAAATATTGCGGTCACTAAACATTGTCTATCTTGTAGGTGTTTATGACATCCGTTACAGTAATGTAGTTTTCCTACCTAGGTGTAATTATAATAGCACTCTAATCACCCTCTAGGCTAAGAATCCACACTATAGTTGCCAGTGAACAACCTATTGGAGCAGCAACATGCGGCTAGTGGGGGAACTAGAACCCATGCCCTAAGGCATATTGGTCTAAGCCCTTACCACTATGCCAACCAATGTGTTAGTTACAATAATGAGTTACCACCCACTTGTAGGTATTTTATGATATTTGGTACCACATCAATTTTTATTAAAATACTATTACAAACTCAGAATACATGTTGATATAATAATAAACTACTTATTGTTCCAAAAATTTATACTATTAAAAAATTGTTAATTTAATTATTTGGCCATTATTATAACATTTTAATTAAAATGTCATAACAGGTGCATAAAGCTCTTTTTTGTAGGGTATGGGAAAAGTAATTGGTAGAAAGTTTTACTTCTAATTTTTTTGAAGAGGCTGATTTCTGGGTTCAAAAATATACGCAATCATTTATATACATATCTTAAAATTTTGGTAATTAAATAAATAAATTAGATGCACTGAGAGAAAGGGGAAGTTGAATAAGGAAAATATTAACCACTCCTATGAAACTAAATAACTGGTCAATAATACAAGCTAAATAAAAAATATAACCAATTCATATGCCTTCCTGATAGTATTTTACAAGTTCTTGAAAGAATTGAAGGAATTAAGGAAAAGGAAGAAGATAAAGAAGAATCGGGTTTTATGAGAAATAGAGAGGTTGAGAGAGAAGAGGATTAGAGAGAGGGTAAGAATGAGAATTCTGTTATTCATGCCAAGAACTTATTACACATTCTTGTTTTCCCCTTTTATAGGTACTAGCTAATTACAACTCTACTACTGGTAACTAGCTTGATTCTTGATTCATCACTGCAATTAACCAACTGCCACTAATTAACTTGACATCAGCACAGCAACTACTGACATCAGCACAGCAACTAACTAACTGCCATTAACTAATCTTGGCAGCTAATTACTGCCACCTCAGCCCCTTATACAATTTCACAATCACAACTCTTATCCCTTCCTCGAAGAAGTGGGTGTTTCTTGACCCTTATGAAGTGTGTCTAAAGGATGGATTTTAACCCTTATGAGAAAGTGGGGGGAAAATCATATCTTGTGATATCATTACCTTACCATTACTGAAGTTGGTTCACCATTTCACCTCAACCCCTATAATTAAGAGCATTCACACCAACTCAATAGGGTTTTTGCTAAATTGATTATTAAAAAAAAAAAAAAATTCCTTTTTAAATTTTAACTAACTTACTATTCATATGCGCATAGACTTTTTATTTATTTCTCCATTCAATCTATATATTATTTTCTCTCTCCAATATATATATATATATATATTTATCTCTTCCCCATTTTCATAACCACCATTTTAACTCTTCAATGTTTCGTAGATCCCCCATTTTTAGATATTTGCCCACAAATCATAAATCTCATTATAAAAATCACAATTTTTAGATATCTACCTCAAATAAATTTGTTATGAAAGTGAGAGAGAGAGTGAGAGAGAGTATAGAAAGGCAAGTGGTGTCGTATGGGTCATACTGAGAATGCTGACTACACCATTGATGAGAAGTTGCAGCACCGTTTTGATCAGCGATTAATGTGTAAGAGCTTCTTTGCACAACTATCGACATGGCTCAAGTAATTCAAACCTCCACTCCAACTCTCATGTTTGTTTGGAGTTTGGAGTCCTCTTTGCCAATTTGTGTGGATCAATCATCAGTGTTTGAGAGAGTGAGAGAGAATTCAACTATACTTTTTGGTGATTTGTTGATGAACAATGTTCACAAATTAGTTTGATCTACAAATTGTTGGGCCTGATGCAAACTAGTCTTAGGTGAGACTTTATATAATTTAGGGAAAAAATTGGCATTTGCCCTTTTTAAAAAAACAATCCAGTATTTTGCCCTATTTCTCAAACTAATTAGGGAAATGCCATTCTTTTGAAAATCGATTTTCTCAAAATCAAGTTAAGTTCTATAGCGGCGTTTTTAAGGAGCCTATAGTGACGTTTTAAGGACCTATAGTGGCGTTTTGTAACTCGATTTTTATGAAGTCGAGTTATAGATTAAAAAAAAAAAAAAATTGCATGTAACTCGACTTCATGGAAATTGAGTTACAAAACACCACTATTAGCTCCTTAAAAATGCTGCTATAGGGCTTTAGATTTTTTTTTTTTTTTTAATAACTCAATTTTAAGAAAATCGAGTTTAAAAAAATGGGTATTTTCCTAATTAGTTTGGAAAATATGGCAAAATGTTGGATTTTTTTTTTTGAAAGGGGCATTTGCCCATTTTCTCCCATAATTTAGCTAAAATTGTTATTTTTTGAGTGTGATGAGAATGTTTTAATACAAGGTGCGATTTGTGTATTTGCCTTATCATCAAGAACATAGAACATTCGTTTCATGCAACTTCCCCACAGAAGTTGGTGCTTCGAAACCAAATGGTAGAATTTGGATAAAACTTATGTACTCCAAAAAAAATTTCATTGCTGATGAGGATGTTGCTATGCTAATATCTAACAAGACTTAGTATAGTGCTCCAAATAATTTTCCTGTAGGAGAACTCATTGGTCGCATGTCTGCCAAGTATATATGAGTGATATCATAAATTGACATGAGAGATTTTTATTTGTCCTGTGCCCACTAGCAAGTGGAAAATGTTAGAACTATTGGGCTAGCTAGATCCATTGAGTATGCACTTGGTGGACTAGGTCTAGTTCAGAACTAACTAAGAGTTGTAAGTCTTTGCGAAAGAGTGTGACCCTTGGCGATCAGAGTGTAACCCTTGGTGAATGGGTTTGACTCTTGGTGAAGGGTGACAACCTTCGACAATGTTGCATTTTTGTCATGATGTTGATACATTTTATGAAGGGGTGGATATGTGTCTATAAATCGAATACTACACATTAATTATTGGTTGTGGTGTTGTTCAAAGTTCAAACTCTCTCTCTCATGCATTTAGAATGCGACTATTGTGTGTTTTATTGTTGTTACAAACACCACACGTGTCTCATATATATTTTGTTGTAGACAGGGCCGGCTCAACAACTTTAGAGGACTTAAGCAAAAATTTTAAGTGGGGCTTTTTTTATATTTAAATATTAATCAAATAATATATATTGAATTTTTTTATTTAAAATCTATTTTTCTTACTTTGTGATACACATCAAATTATTAATTGGTATGATAATTTATAATAATTAATAAAGTAAGAAAATGTGTTGTCCTATGACTGTGGGCTATGCTGCTATGCAGTGCACAATTGTGCAGCCTGTGCTGCTGTGCAGTGTGCAACTGTGCAAATGTGCAAATGTCCCGCCTGTCCTATGGCTATGGGCAAAAAAAAAACGTGCTCTCCTATGACTCCTATCAATCAATCATGCAGTGAAATAGACTAAAATATATATAATTTAAATTGAATAAATAGCAGACTCCTTATCTTAATTTTGGGAAAGATAAAGAGGGGGAGAAGATTATCTCAAGTATACCCACGGACCACGCTGCCCCTTTTCAATTTTGAATTTATTATGAATTGAAGGAAATCAACAAAGAAAGATTTCAAGTTAGACCGAGTTTATAGAAAAAGATCAAAAATCAAGATGAAGAAAGGAAAGGTAAGAATATAGATGGAGAGATAGAGAGATGAGAGATGAGAGATTTTTCTTTTGTTTTTGAAATTTATAGTCTCTATTTTAGCATATTTCAAGACAATTACGTTGTATTATTAATGAATTTGTCTGGTATTAATTTTCATTTTAGCATATTTCAAGAATGAGTTAATAAATTTGTCTCCTAAAATTTAATTTTGTTAGCTGAAGTTTGACTATTTTGTTTTTTTCCTTTTTAATTTTTTGCATTTTAGGATACAATGAGGTATTTTTAATGCATTTTATTAACCAATAAAAGTACTTAAATTTTTTTTAATTAAAATATATAGATAAATATATTATTGAGGGTCTTAGGCGATTGATCAATTGCATCACTTCTTAAACCGGCCTGGTAGGTGGAGATATATGTCGTTGTATAACACTCACTTTGTAAAACTGATTCAATGAAAATGTATGCAAATAAAGAATTCTTGTTCTCACTGTTATTCGCTTCCACTTTCCAACACACAAGATACGGGTTAGCTGGGGAACCTTCTTTGTAATTTCCACTTACAAGGAAAACTGAGATTCTGCCTTAATTGTTGTTATTTTTAATATGCTAGAAACCGATTGAAGCTTCCCGCGAGAGAAAATAGCAATTTACTGGCTCTCTTTTTTGGATCTTTTTGTTGAACGTTGTACTATTTTCGCGTCTTTGATTTTAGTATCAAAAGAGTAATTATTTACTCCTATAGAAATATTAGAGGCAGTGGTGGAGCTAAAAAAAAAAAAAAATTCAGGGGCCCAAGCTAAATATATAATAATAATAAAAAATAATGCGCACACACACATATATAATATCTATTTATTGCTTATACATGAAATGTTTGTAATTTTGATTTAATTTATCTATACTATTTATAAGAAAATTCTCCTCTCTGGACTAGACTTTTATGTGGTTCAGAAATACTCATTATCCCGATAAAAATATATAACCAACTCCACTTAAAATACCTACAAAATAGAACACTTTCTTATTAATCCATGTCTTCAAAACAAACTTATCAAATATTTAAAAAAATGAAAAATTATGACACTAGACCAAAATGTATATATATATATATCGCACATGTAGAGCGCATGTGATAAGGCTAATATATGATTTTTTTTTGTGTAAGAAAAAATATTTACATTAAATAAGTCTTTACATCTTTGGAAAAAAAAAAAAAGTAAGCCTTGACATGTCTAAAAATATACAAGTCAATTTAATAAAAATAAAATATAATTAAATTACATATAGTATATATTAAATACAATTAAATTTATGAGCTATATATGACGTAAGAATAATTAGAGGGAATAAAAAATGTATTAGTCAAATTTAAAAGTGCATTATATATTTCTAGTAAAAATTTAGGTGGGCCATTATTAAAATTTATGTCCAAAATTATTATTTTTATACCACAAATAGAAGAGAGATTGAGGATTTTTGAAAAGTCAAGGTCATGGCCCTATAAAAGTCAATAATTTCTTCAAGTGAAGCATGTTTTATTTTTATTCATGCACAAAATTATTTTTAGACTTCTTATGGTATAGATCAGTTTAGAACATAATGGAGATCATTAGATTAATATTAACAGTCCGTCTGTTGATTTTAGTGTTAAGGAAAACCCTATTCTTCTTTTTCTCCTTTAATAAATGTTTTTGTCCTACGGTTAGAGGACTTATTTGGAAATTTTTTGAGGGGGGTTTCTCTAAACAAGTGGAGAAAACATCTAGTAATTAAGTTTATACTCCCTTTCTTTTGCTGGTATTTATAAGTTTACAGATGCTCTATGCCCTCGTTTAGGAGAAAGGAATGGAAATGAATAAAAAGAATAATTTTAAAATATTCTTCATTTCTTTGTTTGAGAGTTTTAATGGAGGAATTTTCATTCTCTTGTTTGGGAGTTTAAGTGAGAGGGAATTGAAAGGTAGGAGGGAACACTCATTCCTCTCTATTCCTTTAAAACCTTAAATTTTCACTTCCCTGAAATTGAGAGAAATGAGAGGGAATGGAATCAGACTTAATGAATTTTTTTTACTAAAACTCTCAAAATACCCCCATATACTCAATCACTTATTTTAAAATAAGAGTCTAATAGTAATATTGTCAATAAATGATTACATTCTATACCGTCTATGTTACTCACTAAAAGCTTGAAAATGTGTTGAAAATACAAGAGTTGTTTAGACCCCCAATTAAAGGATTATGGCTTGGTTGATTTTACTCTAACTTATCTAAGTGCGAAAACAAGAGTAAATGAAGCGCAAACAACCGATACTACTCTAGTTTATAAATATGAACAATCAACAATAAAAGTAAAACACAAGAGTAAGGGAAGAGAGAATGCAAACACAAGATAACACACTAATGTGTTATCGAAGTGGAAACCGAAGAACTTGACGAAAAAACTCTCCACCGCCTTTCAAGCAGTAATCGATCCACTAGACAATCAGTTGGGGATACATAGGTTAGTAAGAGATCCTCCAAGTCTAATATACTTAATGTACCTAAGCCCTTTAAACTCCTACTCTAACAAGACTTCTTGGAACTGTATTTGGGTACAAATCTCCCCTCAAGGTATAACAATGGGAGAGAGAAGGAGAAGACGCTACAATGATTTCTTACTAAGGATGAGTAGCTCTCTCTCTAAAAGATAGGTATGTGTGTGTTGTAGAAAACCAATCTAAGATTTTTTTTCTCTGAATGACCTCCTCTACATTTGTGAGTAATGATGGTATATATAGTATGGGTAAAGGGTAAGAAAGTCACTCTTAAAGATCCTCCAAGCAGAATGTTTTGCGACTGTCTCACGAGAATGTCTTACCTGCAAGACACTCGTAAAAACGATAGCCTAACACGACTCTTCAGCTTCCAATTATATGCTCCTCACATGCCCTTCTCACGGGAACCCTTCTTGTGAACTTCTCGCGAGCTAGTCGCAAAATGCACTGATCTTCATTTAAACTTGAATCTTCACCAACTTAATACTAAACCCAATACAATAAAATCTCACAAAATACAAGGAAATAAATTAAAACATTTACAACACTTTTTGTCATAGAATAAAGCCAACATAAAATATAGTTGTAAAGTACAACTTTACAATCTCTCCTTTTGGCTATTTCGTGACAAAACACCCTAAAACAGACTCTAAACTTAAACGTGAGTTTAGGAACAATGGTAAAACTCACTCACACCTAAATCTAGAAGCTATGATGTACTTGAAACAGAATACCTGTAACCTGAAACACTTGCACAAAATGTATAAGAAACAAGGTAAATCAAGTAATAAAAAGGCAAGTATAATGTAACAAGTAAAATGTGATTAAGTAAACATGATGTGAAACATGTGAGCAACTTGATCAAACACGAAACAGTCATATGGAAATGACTACAATGATCATGTAGCAAAGCAAATAATCATCTGAACATACAACCAGTAAAGCATAATAGCATAAGGATAAATGCATGTCTAACACACAAGCATGATACAATAAGAGCAGCAAAGCATAAATATTAAACATAACTCAAAGCACCATAAACAACGAGAAAACAAGCATAAAGTAAATCAAGGTTTTCTCAAAAAAGATGTCTTCTCCCCCTTAGTATATGCATCTCCCCTATGGCTTTCTCCCCCTACGAATGTGCACGAGATAGAATTTCTCCCCATAAGATTGTGCACGAGTCATATAGAAATGACAAAACACACCGGTATATTCTCTGGTATACTCTCCCCTTTTTTGCCATGAATAGACAAATGAAGTAAGAGGAAGGAAGGAAAGAAAAAATATGAAGATGATGTATAAGGGGTGCAAGATGAATGAGAAAATGAAACTCAAATGAAAGACAAACACATCTTTAAAAAAAAATGTTACAAAGCATAAAGAACATGAAATGTTAAGGATAAAGGAATAAGATATAGTCCTAGGTATGACATAGACACAAGAACATGTTATATGTGCTAAAAGGTTTAAAAAGACTTAACTAGTATGAGTGAATTCAAAACATGTCAAATATTAGAGTGTATGCAGTAAAGGTGCATCTAGTGTGCATGTGAGATGCATGATCAATACATGAATAAGCACTCACGGGGCAAAGTGTATAAAACACACCACCAATTATCAAAACATGATAAACATGAATAATTATGATGATCCCCAAAATTTGGTACTCATCGAAGTCTAAAATAACAACAAAATGCCTTTTAGGCATTTTATTAAACACATAAAGTGCACACACAACACATGTATGTTAAACAATACAAGAACATATGAAAATCTTACCTAAATACATGTTATTCTTGCCACAAAGGGCCAACATCCAAAGCAAATCGTCATTTAAACCAAAAACCAATAAAAAAGATTGACAAAAATTAAGTTTTCCAACTCCCATTTGAGAAAATCTCAACTATGAACATAAACCCCCCCTCCTCCAAAAAAACATAATCTAATGATCAACATCAATTAAAAAGAGTTAAAGATTACTTTAGAGATGTTTATGGAATGTACAACATTTGAAATTAGTTGGGTTTTAATGTTGAAGTATTAAAACAGGGGTTTGGGAGAGGATGGAAGAAGTTTAAAACAAAAGACTCACGAAATGCTATTTAAAAAACTGATCTGGAAACTTTCGCGGGAAGCTCACTCGCGAAATTTTCACAAGTCTTACTCGCGAAACAGTCGCGAAAGTCTTTGTTCAAAGTTGAAAATTTTGAGAAATGGACCATTTAACTCCCAGTTGAGCTTACACATGAAATGGGTCACGAAAACACCCAGAAAACATGTTTTTCACACAAAAATAACTTGAAAAACTTAGAAAAATATGGGTGATACAAATCACTTCCAAAAGCAAACAAAAAGAACAAAATCTTTTTGGTTTGATCCACATATAGTTGAGCACATACACATCACATTTGAACATGTACAATCACACTAATGAAATAAGCATTTTTGAACAAAAGTCTTGTGTGTTGTATGTGAGTATCAAATGTGGAATGGTCCTTAGACTAAAGTGAAGTTTCAATGATCAATTCAAACAAATCATACACAATTGGTACTCAGTCAAGTGAACTATCACAATTATAAAAATGAACATATATGACCTCTCACAAGAAAATGATTACAAATCAAGGAAGCTTTTCATTTGGTTTCTGCATAAATCATAGCATTTGATCCTTTTTGGATGATACATCTCTTTTTGAGATCGATGCTTGAAATGTTTAATATTTCAACATTGAAAGTTAGCCTTTGACTTTTTGAATACCATACATTTCATTAGAAAAGTCGTTTTCCCTTTTTTTTAGTCAAATACTAGTATGTGCGACAGGTTTTTGCAGCTCAATATCTCTTGTCATTTGGTGAGCTCTATTGCAAAAACATAAAAGAAAAATGTGGGAAGATATATAGGCACAGTCTATACAAGTATCAAGACCATCAAGACAATTGACCAATCATTCATGACAAGCTTGAAGATCTATTTATAACAATCACACATAATTATCAAGATTTCTCCCACACAAATATATATGCATACATAACAAACTAAGCTCGAAAATGCATTACGCCATTAGTACGAAGGTACTAGGTCAAACTTACATGTAATATATACTCAAACATATACGATCAAACTTTTCGATTTTTTTTTTTTTTATAACTTTTTATGTGGTTTTGGATTTTTATTCACACAAAACAAAAGCAAAGAAGTAAGATCAAAAACAAAAACAATGCATATAAAGAGATGCATGATGCACAAATGCATGACAATGAAACATCTAATGCATGAAGTGTCCTACAAAGATCAAAAGAATTAGATCAAGGATCAAAAGAGCAAAAACTCAATCATAGGAACCCTTCCTCATCCAAATGAAATGATTTTTTAGAATGGGTGTCTCATGAGAAGTGAGATAAGGGTTTGAAGAATGAGAACCAAAGATGCACATAGACAAGGTGTTAAAAGCATTAAACTCTTTCTTTAACAACATGTTATTTTCACTCAAATCCGATTTACCCTTTTTAGCACAACTTCCAAGATTCTCAAGTTTCTCTTTTCTTTTAATTTTTTTAAGAGCTTGAAACTTAGAGTAATGAGGTCTAAGATGACTAAGGGCACTACAATGGTGACAAACAATGTGTTCAGGTCCACTAAGCCATTTAAGAAGGGATATAGCAACATGAGTTTGTTCTCTCTTTAACTTTGGGCATTAAGGTCTTATGTGACTGATCACACCACAATAGTGGCAACTAAGAACAAACTTAGATCCACTTAATTCCTTAGGATGGGATCTAAATAGAGGCTTTGACTTAATAGTCATTCTCTCCACTTTTTGATTTCTTTTATGTGGAGGAATGTACATCGATTTATTATTTGAGGTAAAACACACAATAGACACAAAATCGGGTACCACAACATGATTGTAACAAATATTTTCATCTTTTTTAACAATAAATTTAGCAATCAAACAATTGGCATGCATCTTAAGAGATTCATTTTCACATTTTAGCTCATCAACAAATTTGTTAGACAAAACAAGTTTAGCATCCAAGTCCATATTCAAACATTCAAACTCTTTCAACTTTTCAAGAGAATTTTTAGTAAGTTTCTTATATTTCTTAACCAATTTGTTGGATTCATTAAGTTTAGCAATCAACTCATAATTTTCACAAAATAACTTGCTCAAATTCTTTTGAAACTTCTTAACTTTTTATTTCAAGAGTTTGTCATTTGGAATATCAATAACAGCAAATGATTCAAGTAACATGTCATCACAATCATGTGGATTAACACTCTTAGAGGTATTTTCACAAACAAATAGCATGTTACAGTCACAAACATCCATAGAAGTATACAAAACACTGTCTATGGCAAAACACACATGGGGTCAAAATCACACTTAGGTAACGAAACCAACACAAGTGTACCCTCTTTGATACCAATTGAAAACTGGAAAATGTGTTAAAAACACAAGGGTTGTTTAGACCCCAATTAAAGGATTACGGCTCGATTAATTTTACTCTAACTTATTTAAGTGCGGAAACAAGAGTAAATGAAGTGCAAACAACCGATACTATTCTAGTTTAAAAATATGAACAACCAACAATAAAAGTAAAGCACAAGAGTAAGGAAAAAGAGAATGCAAACACAAGATAACACATCGATGTGTTATCGAAGAGGAAACTGAAGAACTCGGCGAAAAACCTCTCCGCCGCCCTCCAAACGATAATCGATCCACTAGACAATTAATTGGGATACATGGGTTAGCAAGAGACCCTCCAAGTCTAATCTACCCGATGTACCTAAGCCCTCAAAGCTCTTATGCCAACAAGACTTCTCGGAACTGTATCTTGTCTAACTTTTCGGATCCCACAATATGCCTGATTGCATACACCAAGCCTCACTGGCTTCATTTGGCAAATCCCCAAAACTTCCTAAGCTCTAAAACATTCTCTACACTCTGAATAGGTGTGAGTTGTGTTTGGGTACAAATCTCCTCTCGATGTATAACAATGCAAGAGGGAAGGAGAAGAAACTACAATGATTTCTCATTAAGGATGAGTAGCTCTCTCTCTAAAAGATGAGTGTGTGTGTTGTAGAAAACCTATCTAGGGTGTTTTTTTTTTCTAAATGGCATCTTCTATATTTGTGGGTAATGAGGGTATATATAGTATGGGTGAAGGGTAAAAAAGTCACTCTTAAAAATCCTCTAGGTAGAATGTTTTGCGACTATCTCGCGGGAATGCCTTACCCGCGAGACACTCGCGAAAACAACAGTCTGGCATGACTCTTCAGCTTCCAGTCATGTGCTCCTCACATGCCCTTTTCGCGGGAACTTTTCTCGCGAATTTTTTGCGAGCTAGTCGCGAAATGTACTGATCTTCATTTAAGCTTGAGTCTTCAACAACTTAATACTAAACTCAATACAATAAAATCTCACAAAATATAAGGAAATAAATTAAAGCAATTACAACACTTTTTGTCATGAAATAAAGCCAACATAAAATATAGTTGTAAATCATAACTTTACACTCACAAACAAGATTACTTATATTCCATTCATTTATTTTAAAAACAGCCAATTAAGGTTACTTAATTCCATTCCATTCCATTATTTTCAATTCATTTCCCTTACTTAAATACATTATATTCAATTTCCTTATGA
The DNA here is from genome assembly GCF_002906115.3 of Quercus suber. Classification (NCBI taxonomy): domain Eukaryota; kingdom Viridiplantae; phylum Streptophyta; class Magnoliopsida; order Fagales; family Fagaceae; genus Quercus; species Quercus suber. The sequence goes on from NW_027070183.1 coordinate 298,476, forward strand.
ACTCCCAAACGAAGCCTTAGATATTTGTTTATTAATCATAAAGTTTTTATGAGAAAAGAAAAAAATTAATTAATATTTTGACAACTTTTTCTATTCACCATAAAAGTAGTATTAAACCTTTTTAAAAATAATTTACTAACAATTGTTCTAAGTGCACCAATTAACATGACCCATTTTAATAACTAGCTAAAAGCTTATTCAAGTAATAGCAAGCTATTGACTATTTTTGAGTAGCTCCTAGAGATAACATCATATTATCTTTATGTCCTTGTTTTGTATTGATTCACGCATTTGCTTTGGCCTCCTTTACATTGTCGCATTAAGAGTCCGATTATTGCATGATTTTTTTTTTTATTTAAAAAAGAAAGATTAAAGTTAATAATAAAGCAATATTAATGTACCAATACTTTTTATCAAAGTTTATTATATATAAAATATTAAATTTATCATTAAGTTTATACTCCCTTTCTTGGGCTGGTATTTACAAGTTAAAGAATGCACTAAGAGGATATATTAACAAACTATTTTTTTAAAAAATTTAATGGGAAAAGAGAAAAAAAACAATTAATATTTTGATAATTTTTTCTATTTGTCATAAAAATAGTATTAAAATTAAATTAAAAAAATAGTTTATTAAGCATCCATTAACATGACCCTGTTTTTAATAACTAGCTAGAAGCTTATTCAAGTTTGCTGAGAGAAGAAATTAATAGCAAGCTATTGGCTATTTTTGAGTAACTCCTAGAGATAAACATCATATTATCTTTATGTCCTTGTCTCTCCTTTACATTATCGCATTAAGAGTCCGATTATTGCATGATTTAAAAAAGAAGAAGATTAAAGTTAATAATAAAGCAATATTAATGTACCAATATTTTATACCAAAGTTAAATATATATATATATATAATATTAAGTGGAAGATCAATATTTCTGAGTTGGAATTGGGTTTTGGGATTAAAGTTCTTAAAGACAAAGCCCGAAGCTTAAAATATAAAAACAGATTAAAAAAATAGAGTTTTTTTAATTCTTCTAAACAACGTGCCCCGAAAGCTCATCAATAGTACTACCACCACCACCATCTTTGCCCGTACACTGGATATTAGGTAGAGACAGCAAATGAGTCAAAAACCGCACACCAGGTGGCTCTGACTTGTATTTAGTTAATGAGATAATAATTAAATGTCATACCCTATTTCTCTCTCTCTCTGTTTTGGATTATTCTTAGGGCAACCCAACAATAACTTATATGTAGGTATAAAAGCAAAACCCCCCACAAAGGATGAAAATGACATTTCATGGTTTCCCTCCTATACCTCCCAATGTCCCCAACCAAGAGATCAGTGTCATTAAAAACCCACTCCACCAACCAAGCCCCAAATGCCCCTACCAGGCCAAACCAAATCAATACTAGTATTAGCATATGCTTTTATATATTCTCTACCTCCACTCTACTCTACCACCACTATAACTTTTCAGTTAGCCTTAGCCCACAACAAACAATGATACCTGTTATCACCATTTCTTTCTGCAACAAGTTTCATTATGAAAAATGCTACCACACACCCAACTCTACAAAATGTTTAACATGTTCTAGTGTCAATTAATGTACCTAATTTTCTTTTTCATTAAATTTTTGCGGTAGTTTATTGTGTAAGAGCTAAAATCCAATCACAAAATAACACTCAAGCAAGTTGTGAAATTAAGTGTTTGTTTGAGAACAATTTATCTAGCTTTTTACTGAAATTTTTTTGCTAAAAGTGTGTTAAAGTATATTTGTACCTTGAAAAAATTTTAAAAAGTGAGAAAATGAGAAAAAATGTGGGGTTTTGAAAAACTGTACATAAAAACTAAAAGCTAATGCTAAAAGTTGGTGCTAAACACACTCTAAGTATGAGTTCAAGTGTGGTCGTATGCATTTTGATTCACAATTATTGAAGAAATTATGGTGAAAAAAAGAGAAGTATTTTATTTTTCTTTTATATAAGATAGAAATTCTACTCTAATCTAATCTAAGTGTATATACATGCAAAACTCCCTATTGGAGACTTAAACCTCGGTCCTTACCTCCCACACCCCACAAACATTTAGACTTGTGTTATTGCTTCAGGGACGGTGTTATGTAAAGTCAGGGGGTTCATGAGCTAGCATTTTTTTTTTATAATATATAATATTTTTTATTTTTTATTTGTCTCTTTTAAAATAAAATTTTGAAAACACTAACCCTAAATTTTTTTTAGTACAATTGAAATAAGCTTAGATATGATTTTCTTAACAATATTTTGGTCTTTTAAACACACACACAAAAAGCCCAACAACAAAAGTAAAAAAAAAAAAAAAAAAAATAGATCTTAACAAATTTGAAATAAACTAATGGAAAATTCTTAGTTTACATTGTATATATAAGAATTACATTGTCTCTAAACAAATGTGATTTGTACATTCTTTGCAAATTTGTATAATATTGCACACATTTGTTTTGTCTACAATATAAATCTTACATTGAAAGTACAATATTAACATATCATTTTCCTAAAAAAATTGATAAAAGCATTTTAAATGTTAATAACTAAAGTTCACTTAATGAAAAATAATTAATATGTTTATTGTATTAAGAAATAATGTGCTAAATAAACTTATAGTTTATCTTTTATTCTTTTACTTATGTATACTATAGGAAAATTTGTAATAAGAGATCTTTGTAAAGCGCAAAATTCACATTTTACTCAAAAGACATTTTCTTATTGACCCCTTTAGAAGAAAAAAAAAAATACTGAAGCCGCCACTATATTGCTTAGTGTTTTTTTTTAAGTGATACATTATTACTTAATATTATTAATGGACAAAAAAATAATTTAAATAGTGAATTCAAATTATAACTGTGGGGCCAGAAAATCGGGTAGCCTTGGCCCACTCCAAGCCAGGCCCAAATGGCCCACGCCGAGGATGTTAGATGGGTCCGAAGGAAAAAGCGCGAAGACCAACCTCCGAGGAGCATATCCGAGGATGACCCTGTCCTTGGGCATCCGAGACCTCGGAAAAACACGAGGACCACCCCAAAGGACTCCTTGAACATCCGAGGAGGAGAGGACCCAGTGCTACGCGTCGGCGACAGGGACACGGCGAAGGAGCAAGCCTTAGGTTAGTTGTCACCTCCGCATTGAATGCGCTCACCTAACCCCCCTGGCCGCATTAATGGGAATGTAACCCCTTGGCAGGGCAACATCGATCATGAAGAGCCATTTGAGTATGGATAAGACCTCTGATAGGACGGAGGGTCAGAGCGGAGGCCAATGGATGATCAACAGAAGGACGGAGGAGAGAGAGAAAAGCTTTACTATAACTTTGAATGTTGTAATCACTGTTCACTTAATAAAACATCTCTTCGGACATTCATGCATGGAGTTGTTCAAGCATTAGTTCATGTTATCATCACTGCAAGTAACCTAACCAACCATTATGTACTTCATAACCAGCCTAACTCTCTCGCCCATTCTCTACAAATTTATTGTCATGGGTTCACTGGGCCTTCAACCCATATCTTTTGGGCTTGGGCTACCAAAACTGACCCTACAACAACTAGTAAGAATTTATAATCTAAAATTTATTATAAAAAATTAAATTAATAAAGATATAAAATTTTACCCATCCAATCTTAACACATTACATCATCATATTACATATTAAATAATAAACACAATCACACTTAATTAATTTTAATATCTATTTAAAAATTTAATTTAACTATAAATTTATTGATATATTATTATGTGTAGGAAAATATATTAAATTTTAAATAAAAATTTAATATGATAATCTAGATGTAAAATATAAAATTTTACATCCCACGTTCTTGCCAAATTCAAACTCTTATAAAAATGTTGTTTATCTGTCACTTCTCATGTCCAAAGTAAGGAGATCACATCAATAATAATGGGGTTTATTGGGCGAAAGAAGGGAGTTGGGTAAATAGTATTTATCGTACAACAAAGACACAAAGTCCTTTAAAAAAAACACGTGGTGCTTCAATGTGATGCAGCCGATGACGTCATCAACCCAGAAAGAAGAACCCTTATCCTAAACTATCATATCAAGTCCTGCCACGTGGCAAATCATGACAACTTGGGCCACACCCCCCAAAACCACCACGCACACCCTTTATTAATATTAATATTAATATTAATATTATTATTATTATTATTATTATTTTCTCGCGTACTCTAACTTTTTTTTCATTTCCCCCTCGTGCCAAAAAAAGAAGAACCGAGAAACATGACAGGTGGCAAATCCCTATTGGACAGCGTGAGAAGTAAATGTGGTACTACCGCACGTGATTATCCGAAGCTAAAAAAGTTTTGGATGTACGATGACCGTGTGGGGTCAGGGTAGGGGGGGGAGTACACACGGTGAGTGGACCCAGTTTCCGTGAAACCTGAAAACGGTGGCGCCACGAGAAACCGACACGTCATCATTAGCCTCAGTAAACAGCGCGTGAAAGAAAGACTTATCAATGCCAGTTGGCATTACTGGGTTATCCACTGGCCGACCTTATCCTCTTGCTTTTTTCTTTTTCTTTTTTTCTTTTTAAAATAAAAAATAAAAAAATATTTATAAAAATATTTTTTTAATTACTATTTCCTTTTCCTCCTTAAGAAACTGGTTATATTTTTGTATATATGAGAAAGAAAAGAAAGAAAGAGAGAGAGAGAGATTGGAATGTGACTATTGGAACAGAGAGAGGGGACAGAGAAAAAACCAAAAGAAACCCTAGAATTTCAAATTAATTAGGGCTGTTTTTGTCTGCTTCTGTTTTGGTTTTTGAATTTTCACCATTCAGATTGTTATTATCTAGGAGTGTTGTGTTCATAGATCTTTTGCTATTTTTGGATGTCAGATAGTTACTTGTGTTAAAGCTTTGATTTTTAGGAACTGGGTTTTTTTTTTTGGTTGAAAAATATTCGGTTTTTTTGTTAAATTAATTGTAATGATGTATTTTTCGTTGATACCCATTTCAGATCGTGGCCAGTTATAGTGATTTTGGGACAAAAGCAATTGTGGGTTCGGTTTAGAAATTTGAGATTTGGGGGTTATATACTATCTATAAAAAGTAGTTAAAGATGATGTCCAGATCGTATACCAATCTTTTAGATCTAGCTTCGGGGAACTTTCCGGTAATGGGTCGCGAAAAGAAGCGGCTTCCACGTGTAATGACCGTTCCCGGGGTTATTTCTGAGCTTGATGATGATCAGGCCAACAGTGTGTCGTCAGATGTTCCGTCTTCGGTCATTCAAGACCGTGTCATTATTGTAGCTAATCAGCTTCCTGTGAAAGCTAAGCGTAGGCCGGATAATAAGGGGTGGAGTTTTAGTTGGGATGAGGACTCATTGTTATTACAGCTGAAGGATGGTTTACCTGAAGATATGGAGGTTTTGTATGTAGGGTCTTTGAGGGTCGAAATTGATATGAACGAACAAGATGATGTGTCTCAGCTTTTGTTGGATAGGTTTAAGTGTGTCCCGGCTTTTTTACCGAACGACATTTTGAATAGGTTTTATCACGGGTTTTGTAAACAGCATTTGTGGCCACTCTTTCATTACATGCTTCCCTTCTCGGCAAACCATGGTGGGCGGTTTGATCGGTCTTTGTGGGAGGCCTATGTGGCTGCAAATAAGATTTTCTCGCAAAGGGTGATTGAGATTTTAAACCCCGAAGATGATTATGTTTGGATTCATGATTACCATTTGATGGTGCTGCCTACTTTCTTGAGGAGAAGGTTTAACAGACTGAGAATGGGATTTTTTCTTCACAGTCCGTTTCCTTCATCAGAGATATATAGGACATTGCCTGTGAGGGAAGAGATCCTGAAGGCACTTTTGAATTCTGATCTTATTGGTTTCCACACTTTTGATTATGCTCGACATTTCCTGTCTTGTTGTAGTCGAATGTTGGGTCTGGAGTATCAATCAAAGAGGGGTTATATTGGATTGGAATATTATGGAAGGACGGTGGGGATAAAGATCATGCCAGTTGGGATTCACATGGGCCAGATTGAATCTGTTTTGAGACTCGCAGATAAGGAGTGGAGAGTGGGGGAGCTCAGACAACAGTTTGAAGGAAAAACTGTGTTACTTGGGGTTGATGATATGGATATATTTAAAGGCGTCAATTTGAAACTGTTGGCAATGGAACAGTTGTTGAAACAGCATCCAAAGTGGCAAGGAAGGGCAGTTCTGGTACAAATTGCAAACCCTGCTAGGGGACGAGGGAAGGATCTTGAGGAAATTCAGGATGAAATAAGTTCAAGCTGCGAGAGAATTAACAAAACTTTTGGGCGACCAGGTTATGAACCGATCGTCTTCATTGATAGACCAATTTCTCTTAGTGAACGAACGGCGTACTACACCATTGCTGAGTGTGTTGTGGTCACAGCAGTGAGGGATGGGATGAATCTCACACCTTATGAGTACATTGTGTCCAGGCAGGGCGATTCTGGGTCAGAGCCAAGTTCAGAATTGAGTGGTCCTAAGAAGAGCATGCTAGTAGTATCAGAGTTCATTGGGTGTTCACCTTCATTGAGTGGTGCAATTCGGGTCAACCCATGGAATGTCGAAGCAACTGCCGAGGCAATGAATGAGGCAATTTCAATGAATGATTCCGAGAAGCAATTGCGCCACGAGAAGCATTATAGGTATGTGAGCACACACGATGTGGCATATTGGTCAAGGAGCTTTTTCCAAGATATGGAAAGGACTTGCAGGGAGCATTTCAGAAGACGTTGTTGGGGAATTGGTTTGAGCTTTGGTTTCAGGGTTGTGGCACTGGATCCTAATTTCAGAAAGTTGTCTATTGATGCCATTGAATCTGCATATATAAAGTCCAAACATAGGGCCATTCTTTTGGATTATGATGGCACGGTAATGCCCCAAACTTCCATCAACAAGTCCCCAAGTGAAGAGGTTATATCAATTATCGACATGCTTTGCAGTGATGATAAAAACACAGTGTTTGTGGTTAGTGGAAGAGGAAAAGATTCTTTGGGAAAGTGGTTTTCTCCTTGCAAGAAACTTGGAATTGCTGCTGAACATGGTTACTTCATGAGGTATTCTATTTTTTTAGTTTCTCCGTTATGTCAACACTTGTTTGCTGTCACCTATGTGCCTAATTGTATGATTTGTTAGGTGGCCTGCTGAAGAGCCTTGGAAGACCATTGGGCAGAGTAATGACTTTGGGTGGATACAGATGGCTGAGCCTGTTATGAAATTATATACTGAATCCACTGATGGTTCTTACATTGAAACCAAGGAGAGTGCTTTGGTTTGGCACCATCGGGATGCGGACCCTGGTTTTGGATCTACTCAGGCTAAGGAGATGTTGGACCATCTAGAAAGTGTTCTAGCGAATGAACCAGTTGCTGTCAAAAGAGGTCAATCCATTGTTGAAGTGAAGCCACAGGTAGATATCTTAACTTTAATATTGACTTTTATTCCGTCAAATGACTAAAATGTTAGAAATTTTTGTATGCTAAGTTTTGCTAGGTTCCTGCCTTAAAGCCACATCTATCCCTCTTTTATGATTGCTACTAGAATACGCTTTAAACCATGTTCATCCCGTTAGGCAAAAATTAAATTAAAAAACAAAAGAGGGAACGACCCAAACATAAAATGTTCCACTCACATGGCAGATTCGGTCATGGACTGTAGCCATCATTTCTCCATCTGATACTCTTTTACACTTATTATGTTATGCAAACGCAATGATGAAAAAAAGCAAGAAACAATTAGATTCATTGCCAATTCAATAATGTGACACGAGTATTATTGAAGTGGGATCAACCTTAATGCAGATTTAAGTGTTCTAATTTGACTTAACTAAGGGTTTATGCAAAAGTAACACTTTATACAGAAGATTAAATATTGTAGTTCCTTCTACACGATCAATACATTGCATAGGCTAAGAGCCTTGTAGCTCCTGGCATTGATATCCCCCTCTCCCACTTGTTGGAACAGTGTAACATTTTTTGTGTTGTGTCTTTTTATAAGTATTCCAGAGAGAGAGAGAGAGAGAACACAAAAGTAAAGCACCGGTGGCACAGTTATCTAGCTTCTTGTCAATATCCATATACCCCTTGGGGTGAATTAGTGAATTACCTAGCAAAAGAAAAAATCCCATCAGTGAGCAAATTGTTAGTCTTATCAATGCAAATATGAGTTTAATAATGTAGTATTTTTTTGGTTACACATCAGTAAGAAAAATATGCTTCCCTGGATCATTTATACCATGCTATGAGGATGCTATTAATATTTTCCTGGATCTTTAATGTCAACCTCCCTTGATTCAGGGTTCTTAGAAACAAACTATTTTGTAAAATAGAAAGAGACATAAATAAGTTTTTATCTCAAAACGTTCCTAATTAATACAATTAATTGCATTTCTAATTGTCTATGATTTATTATTATGGTGTTTTAGACCTGTGTTCTTTCATAATAAGTTCACCAGAGACTACTTGTGCCACTTTTTGTGCCTTGATTATACTCCCTTCCAGTCAAATATTGGAACTTCTATTGCTTAGTAAACATGATATTGGAATCTAACATATACTTTGGCTTTTAGGGAGTCAGTAAAGGCCTGGTTGCGGAAAAGATCTTTGCAGCAATGGCAGAGGGTGGCAAGCAGGCTGATTTTGTACTGTGTATTGGTGATGACCGATCTGACGAGGACATGTTTGAAATCATTGGAGATGCAATGACAAGTGGTGTTTTCTCCTCAAATTCATCCGTTTTTGCCTGCACCGTTGGACAGAAGCCAAGTAAAGCCAAGTACTATTTGGATGACACAACTGAGGTCATAAACATGCTTGAGGCTCTTGCTGATGCTTCAGACCCGTCACCCTCCCCAAGAATTGAAGAAGGATTTTCCCCTTGAAATCCTCCTCCATGGCTTTTCTAACTTCAATGTCTTCTCCTTTATGCCAATCGGGAAGAAATAACATGCCGGCCTGTGATTAAAGGTGATTATAATTTTCCTCTGTGTTTAAAGTAACTTGGTGGGAGAAACTTTATATGGCCTTCTTTCTGATCAGTTGGTGGTCATTTTGGAAACATCAACAGCCTGGATTTTTTCTGTGACATAAACAATGAAGGAGAAGTGTGCATAATGTGGGTTTTACTTTGGAAAACAGATTTTTTTTTTTTTTTAATTATTAATTTTTTTTTTTTTTGGGCATAAACTCAGACGTCTCAAAGGTCAATAGGACCGACCATATTTGTTCGTGGAGAACTGACTCGGAATTGCAAGAAATGCATGAATAATCATTGCATCACATACACATAAATTCTCTTCCCAGCCTGTGTAATACAATTGTCAACTGATCAAAGTAGGCCATGTTTCTCTCACCTTCATTAGCAGGGACAAGTAACTTTAATGTTGTGAAAGATGTTCAGGGGGGTAACAAGACAGGTTTCTGCCGAAGTAAACGCTCGGTTAGATAGATGAATAGTACATTGTTGTCTTTTATTATTATTATTATTATTATTTTTTCTTACCTTTCTCTTTGAATTTTTTGAGTGAATCTGTCTTGCCATTGTTACTTGGATAATTTCTTTTGCTTATTCTGTAAATTCTATAGCAAAAATTTTCATTTTAGTATTATATGCTTCCTACTTTTGGTCTTGTGTTTGACATGGACGACCTCAAAAATAGTTTACACGTGTTTTGGGGCCTGAAATGTATATGGAATACGTATCTTCCCCGTCTGGATTAAGATAATGCTCAAGAGAAGAACCTCCTTGTAGCAGATTTTAGTACAATGTAGGAGTTAATAAAAACCTAGCGATAATGGTATTTTTTTGTGGTGCTTTGTGTATGTAGTTTGAATTCCACCTCCTTCTGCCCCCACTATAATGTAGGAGTCTGCATTTCTGTTTATGTCAGCGGTTCATTGTTTCTTTTCAAAGATAATAAAAATATGCATCATATTTCAGGTCAAGCAGCTTTATTTATAATACATGGTGGTTATGAATCAATAGCTTGTCAAGTTGAATAGATTTTAGTTGTCATAGCTTATCCCCGTTGCTTAATTCTTTGTACGATTGCAAAGGTACCCATAATTAACCACTGTTCCTTACATTCATCAATACACTAATCAATTTTCTGAAATTCTGAGCTCACCCTTAAAATGATGTCAAAAAATATTTTTCAAACAAAATGTTTTTATTAGGAAAAGATCTCCAGAGAAAGTTTTGCTTCTTTTTTTTTTTTTTTTTTTTGAGAAACTGCTTTCTTTTTCATGGTTGCATTCTTGGCTGCAACTGAAAATTATTATTATTATTTTGGTAAAAAGTAAACTTCGTTCAAAACAAACTTAGAACCAGCAGCTACACTAGAGTCAGGACACATCCTGACATGACAAAGGGCATAAAGGTTCGACAGAAAACATCTAACAGATTAGAGGGGGAGAATCATAATACAAATAATCCAACCCAAGTATAGTCGAGATCCTAATCTAGCAAGAGCATCTGCAGTGAAGCTAGCTTGCCTGTAGCAATGAACCACCTTAACTTAAGGAACTTGAGAAAGTAGGAGCCTGCAATCAGCCAGTAACAAGGGAGGAATTAGTAGCATTCGACATGCCGGTACTATTAATTAACTCAACAACTACTTTAGCATCTAATTCTACTCTCTGGCGGTGCTGCCATAAGGTCCATATACCAACAACAACAACTAAAAAAAAAAAAAAAAAAGAGAGGATATTCCAAGGAATTGAAAGGGGATCAGCCTTAGCTTCCAATCTGCAATTACTTTCCAGCCAATTACGAAGATCTAGGGCGAATAAATCTGCACTAAAGGTTAGCTCCAAGGTTGATTCACAAATTGTGACATTTAAATATATATATATATATATATATATTAATTTCCCTTCCGGTCTTTTTCTTTCTAGTGAAGCAAACCAAAATTCTATGCTTTTCCAAGAGTTGATCAGATTTATTACCAAACTTTATTTATTTATTGGGATTTGATTTATTTAAAAACCTAGTTGTCATTTTCACCTTTTATGCTTTACAAATAGGAGGAAACAATTCTTCTCAAAAAAAAAAAAAAAAAAAAGTAAAGCGGAAGTATCTGGACTAGATAAAATGAGACAAGATAAAAAGAGTTGTGAATGCCTGTTTTTCTTTTTTGATGAGATGTATGCCTGTTTTTGAAATGCTTGTACAGCTGTATTGTATGTATAATATAATCCATTTTCTTGTCTCCGGAATTGGAATTCCAAACATTTTTCTTTCCTCTTTTTTTTTGTTGGCATGCAAAGCATTTTTCTATAAAGTTGCTTTTCAAAAAAAAAAAAAAAAAAAAACAAAAACAAAATCATTGGCTTTTGGATCCTCCACCCCAAACTGAAACTCTGCACAAATGCAGGCATCTTCTCCTGGTTAAAATTGTTTGTAAACCTCATCATAAACCCAGTTGGAGGAGGTGACTGTAGAAAGAGAAGGTGATGATCTTTGGGATTAGAGAAAGGTGTGAGATTTTTGGAAAATGATTAATAAAGTAACATGAGGGAGCTCATCAATTTTTAGAATATTAGTGGCACGATAATAGTAAATTGGTAATGACTTTCACCATTAGATTTTATGAAATCTATTATTAAAAAAATGTGTAATTTCATGAAGTGTACAACTTGAACTTATTTTATATTTATATGATTTTAAAATGGCATATAAAAATACAAAAATAAAAATATTTCATACCAATAAAAATCTGGTTACCAAAATGGAAGTTAAATTTTTTTTTGTCATCTAGCAATAAAAATCTACCTTAAAAACATTCAAAGTGAAGACTGTTAATTAAGAACAAAATAATCCTTCTTTCTTTTTACACAACACAAAATAGTAGAAGACAAAAGGACAAAAAGACAAAATATCATCAGATAATGTTTCAGTAATAATAAATCAATGCAGGGATTGTGTTGGGTTTATGAGCAACTGAGTGCTTTTAGGTCTGGCATTAGTTAGTTTGGGTGCAATCGTCATAGCAACAGATCTAGACTTGTTTTGGCAAATCGTGCAGTTTTCCATCATGGCTATCAAATTTGGGTGGAAGATAGTCCCCACATTTTTAGAAATCATGCTACTTCTAAGATATTTGTGTTGTTTGCTTTGAATGTAATGACTATTTCATTACAAAGAATAATAATTGTGCTATAAACAATAAATACTATTCAAAAAAAAATTCGAGAGATAATTACAACATGTTGCTAATCTTGCAGTTTTAACTCTTTTTCTCCTAGACCTCTAATGCTTTGTGCATGGAAATGTGCCAATTCAACTACAAGGTCTAGCTAAATACTATTCAAATTAGTTATTGATAAACTACCACTATTTAAAAGGACTCAAAGAATATACTAACAATTTTTTAATACTTAACCATTATAATACTTTTATCCTATTTGAGCAAGCTAGATAATGAAGCCTTGGTTTGATGCTTTTTGTAGTTATTATTATCATTATTATTTATAGATACAATAAGATTTGAATTTATGGTGTCCACTCCATAATGATTGTTCTTTACCATTAAGTTAATACCAATTGGTTTATTATGTAAGCAGAACTTAAACATAAGTTTCTTATTTGATTAAAAAAATCACAAATTGATCTAACTTGAACACACTATTGAGTAGTCATTTATCATTGTAGAATTAGCGAAAGCTAGGTTAGATGTTTGTTTGGTGCAAACTATTTTGGAAGATGATTGAAATGAAGGAAGGGTGGCAGGAATCCAAATAATAAGGAAAGCACCAAGGAAATGCAAAGTAAACTACTAATTTGTTAGTTCATTAACTTATTTACTTATGTATAACTTTTTAAAACCTTATTTTTTTCGAAGTAATAATTAAACAAGTTTTCAACAAAAAGTTAACCTAAATACACAAAGCCAGTGAAAATAAGTTCTCCCAAACAAGCACTAATCATCAAGTACACTTTAGAAAACAGAATAAATTAAGCATGCATGAATATAAGAATCATACAATGGCCAATGGGCATGAAAAAATGGGTCGCTTTCAAATTGAAGTTTTGTTGATAATCATCATTACAAGCTGTAAAATTAATTTGCTAAAGTTAATCTTTCAAACAAATGGAATTGATTATAAACTTGTCCAAGGATGTATTGACAAGAGCACATGTGAACCAAATTCTTACCCTCTTCCTAAATCAACATCACTAAAAGGAAAAAAGTTATCCTTGAAAGATGGTAATCAATTATGTAATTGATTGATGGGGTAGACTGAGCAAGAACAGTTCCCACGCCTCCAATGATGTTTGACACTGCCAAAATTTTATTATAAAAAAACATGAAATAAAAGCCACAGTAAATAGCTTCTAGAGGACAATAAAAACAACAAAAAATAGAATAAAAATGAATGGAGTTCAAGTTTCCTTTGGTGCACACGCAACATTGCTTAGAGGCAGAAGAAGAGTGCAAAAACAGGGCTGCAAAGATAAAAGGACATATAAAAAACCTTCAGTCAGATACTAAAACCAAAAACGCAAAGACTAAAACTAAGGACAGGATATCTAAAGAGAGGATTAGCATTATGTAAATAAAAAGTAAAAAACAGCATTGCAAGAAATGTAACATCTAAAAATAGAGCTTCTTTGAGTTTCAGGACTAAATTTGTCTGGCCAAAACAAGCCAACATTGCTCGGATAATGCAGTAATGTTGTGCTTGTGAGCAAGATCTGTACATTAATCAGATAATCTATATATTCAATTGAGGACATTAAATGTGCTCAATTAACCGAAGGATGGGGTAGAGATCTGTCCAAATGAAGCAGTCTCTCTAAGGGTAGAATTCATCTGCCCAGCTAAGGGTGCAGTAATAGGTGCATGAGGTGCTCCAGGAGCCAAAGCATGAGCGTAGATGTAAGGGACCGAACCAAATGCAGGCGAGCTCAATGTGTTATAAGGAGATGGGAATTGGATCTTGATGCAAGGCATGGTGACATTTCGAATATAGATGACATGGTGTGGTAAGTGATGTTGTCAAAGAGTAGTTTCCTGATGAGATATAGTCCCAGAGTGAAGCAGTAGGTTGATGCATCAAACAAAATCCCACAAGCAGATTAGACAAGCAACTGCCACCCGAAAGTCAAACTAATCACAAACATGGCTGAAAGAATCAATTCCATTTTCTGTTCAAAGCCACACAACTAAAACTTAATGTCAAAAATTTATAGCTTTTTTTTTTTTTTGGGGTGAGAATGTCACGTGTGAAGCTATTTCTGGTATGGGCAACTTCAAGCATTTATAGATACAACTTTATCCCCCAACTGTTAGTCCTCCCATCTTAATTTTTCTGGGAATTTCTTCAAGTAGACAGGCATGGCTGATATATAGACAAAGTTTCCAGGTTGTGCACAAACAAAGTTATTTACTGTGAGCGTTGCGGTGTAAGCTGCTATTCTACTTCCTCCATATTGTCCAACAAAAACTCACAATCCAAAATAGTGCCCCCAGATGCTGCAGTCATAGTCTGAATTCCTACTCTAGTTTGTCAGATAATCAGCAAAACAAAAGGCCAGAGTAGAAACTACAATAGCTTCTAACGCTCAGATTTGCAATGCTTTAAAAAAATAATAGAATAAAATAAAATCCTTCACAGTACATGTTGCATAATTACAGAGTTATGAAAATACTCACTAAGTGAGGACATCTGAGTTCCAGAAATAGACAAAAAAGACTAAAAGTTCCGAAAAGATTGGTCCCAAATGACACAACAAGTAGATTGACACAAATCAGGAATGGAGCCAACACCAAAAGCTGGGGTAGCAGGAGCACCAAAAGAAAGATGAAGAGCTGCTGGCAATCTGTAAAGCTATCCCAACTGGACTCAAAGCACAGTATGCCGGGGCACTTGAAGCCCAAAATGAAAAGGCTAGCTATTTGAAGCCTGAGAAGCTGTCCCAGATTCTAAGGTTGATGCAGCAGACAGACCAAATGTTGCACTAGGGCTAACTAATGTTGAAGTCATTTTGGCACAAAAAATTGATGTCTTTGAATAGGTAACATCTGAAGCAGCTGTAGTGCCAAAAGTCTGGGTGCTAGCATCACCAGGCTGGCTTATGAGTCAAAGAAGGCAGATGAACCAAAAGGCACACTTTTCTCACATAAAAAAAAAGGTTGTAATCGGTGCACTAAACACACACCTTTGATGGATTTGAGAGAGGTGATTGCTAGGAAATCTTACCCCCAACTTTGTTTTGGAGAGCCTGATTCCATATTCAAACCTGCAACCAGTCATTTTTGGTGGAAAGCAATGTTTCCCATGTAGAAGAGATCCTAAAAAGATAATAAAAAATTTCAACCACATGAAAAAACATTTTAATAAAAATATATATTATGACTCAGAAGGGGCCCCCGGGGGGGGGGGGGGAGAGAGAATAAAAATAAGTGAATCACTGAATCTGTATTTAATCACTGAAGCTCCACGTATACAGAAAAGGAGAAGGAAAGAAGACAGCCATGTCATATAACAATGAACATGCATTTTCTACTAAAATTTTGATTAAAAAAATGTAAAAGTTATCAGTTTCTTGTGCCAAAATCACCCACCAATTCATTCAATGACTAAGGTAGAAAAAAAATGCCTTTCTCAAGTATCAGTTTAGACTCAAGCTCAACAAAGTTTCAAGCCAAAAAAAGGGGGAAACAAAAGGTCCCAGACCACAAGAGAGTCATAAAGATTAGAGTGAACACAATTGATCACACTGAATGTCCATTTTGTCGCCACTTCTTGCATAACCACTGCTAATGAATACATGATGTCTAAACAGAACCCATTGAATTCAACCAATGCAAGCTTCCAACATAAAAACTTGAGTATTGGGCTAAAATGTCAGAATCAGTTAGCAGTTGCTTATCAAGCTACCATTAAAGTTATTTTTCTTTTTTAAGGTTAAAACCGGTTGTGAACTTATTAGAGGCAATACACTACAACCACCATTAAAAAAAATACTCATAACGAGGACATTTTAAGCATGAATAACTCAATTAGCAGAAGATAAAACATAGTGAAAAGATTATCAGATAGATGTAGTGAATTGAGGAGGTCATTAACAACCTTCAGTTACATGCATAAATGAATTGAATTTGTGAAGCAAAGATCACTGTCATAATGAAAAAATCAAAACTCACACAAATGTGTGTGATACAATACATACTCATACACATAGAGATACACATAACAAGGCACCCTTGAACAGTTAATGAATGCGCATGCCTTATAGGCTCCAAAAGAAAAGAAATAACCAGTATTTTTTATAAGTAGAAACAACCAGTATTAATTACATACATTTACAGTCTATGTGCTCTAAAAACACAATCAAACATGCATTCTTAAACTCACATTCATTGATAATTTTGGTAAGTAACGAAAATTTTATTGATCAAAAAAGGAAGTACCTGTGTACAGCAGGGGTGTACTCAGGGAGCAGAACAAACAAAATAAGCAGACTATTCAAATTACAATGCTCAAGCATATCTAGAAAATTAGAACATGGAAGAGGATAAACAGCAACACTTCGGATTGATTGATAATTGAAGAGAGTAAAGTATATTTGATGATTAAAATAATAGCCCTAATTACAAATGATTTTACTAAAAGGTTGTTCAAGGTTTACAACCTTGTTTCATAGAATAAACAAAAGAATGTACACAAGCATCTCATACAGGAGCATATTGCACATTCATCCAGAAATTTGAAAGGTAAACAAAACAGTAGACTGCCAATTTTGTGTCATATCCATTCACTATCAAGCAATGAATAATATAGAAGAAACCCCATTTTTTTCTCAAAAATTAGATAAAACTCTTTATGATATTTGAAGCCAGAAAGGGGAAGGTGGTATGAACACAAGATACTGGCCTTCAATTACACATACTTAACGACGCAAGAAGACAGCCTAAGCAGTGAATTTATTGATGAGCCTACTACCACTTGTGCCTAAGGCTTAGTCAATTAATTTTGAGGGATGCCCCAGTGGTTTCAGTACCTCTTGTGTAGGCTGGCCACAAAGGTTTGAGTCCCACCAGCCCCCCTACCCCCTATTTACCTAGCAAAAAAAAAAATTCCTTGAGGATTTAATTCGTTTTCTTACTAGGTTAGTAGATTTAATATCATTTGTTAGAAATGTTACTTTCCTTATTAAGATAATAAGGCTGAAACTCAATTTGAAGAACCTAAGGCTCAGTACTATAGAATTGTTTACAATTTGCTTGAGTAGTAAAATGCTAAAATTTATTGGTGGCATTTCTCCTTTGATAGTTTGGTGCTAATTCCTAGGTTCTGTTTTCTCTTGCTTGGTGTTAATTCCAAGCAAGTCTATATGTTGATTCCTAGGTTTATTTTTATTTTTCTGAAATTCTATGAGAATTCTGTACTGCATCAAGAAGACAACAAGTTAAACCCAAATGAATTTATAAATTTAGAGAGAGCAGGGTCAGAGCATAGCAGGCTAGTCAATGAGTTTGTAGTTTCTACAGAGCATAAGATAGATGACTGATTTTTAATTTAATTACACTTCTCATGATGAATAATATGTAGTGCTGCAAATAAGTTTAGTTACATTTTAATGCAAATCAAGCTTCAGCTAAACTTTTATTTACTCTATTGCAGATATCCAGTTAAATGCAGCAGTCTTTTTCATCTTTCAAGAAGGAAGCCAGTGGATATGCATTTTGGAATAGAAAACTAAAGTAGAAATGAAATCCAATTATATTCATGTCCAAAACATCTTTGCCCATCTGAACTAATCGACCATTTCAGCACCAACAAAAAAAAAAAAAAGGACATCTTTTGATAGGTAAGAAATATTTTATTAAAAAAATTCTACTTTATTTATAAAGAAAACGAAGCAGCATATAGAATTACATCAAAAGGAATTATATACAAAAAGACAATAATTCTATGAACCATGCAATGGAATTACTATTTGTAAAGCCCCATGCTTGAGACCACTTATATATGGAATTAGTGAAGCTTGCTGCTAATAACTGGCTCCCCGTAAAATAGAGATCATAGAACAGGGCATAATTACAAGTAATGCAAATAAGAAAAGGAAAACAAAAATCTCAGACTTGGACTCTAACCAGAAGAAGATGAAGAAGAGCCTCCAAACGCAGGAGCTGAAGAAGCACCCAAGGCACATGTTGAGCTTCCAGGACCAAAAGAGTGGGCTCCTTTCTGTGAAAAATAAAATTGAAGATTCCTGAGTTGCCCCAACAATTCCAGTTGAGGTTCCAATCAGTTATTTATACTCACGAGACTCCAGCAAGAGTATTTACTGCCTTTGCTTTCCCATTTACAAGAATATCATAAGTAATCTCATCAGGTACAAGACCTCTGTCAAGCATCTCATCATGTAGTCTAAAAGCTTCTTGCAGATTCCCGTCCTTGAAGTGTCCAGCAATCAAGGTATTATAAATAAGAACACTAGGAGTCATGCTCTTCCCATCCATGTCTTCCAAAATCTTGCGTGCATTATCTAGCTGTCCTTTGTTACACAGGCCATTTATTAGAACAGTATATGTAATGATGTCTGGCACAATACCCTTGGAAAGCATCTCCGAGTAAAGATCTGATGCAAGTGGTAATTTCCCATCTTTTAACAATCCATCGATCAATGTAGTGTACGTTTGCAAATCACACAGAATTCCCTCATTTATCATTTTCTTGTGCAAGTCAAGGGCTGCTTCCATGTTATCTAGATTCCTAAAGCCACTAATCATGCTATTGTACACAACTGTATTTGGAGACAAACCGACTTCACGAAGTTCAGAAAAAAGTTCACGTGCACTTTCCATGTCTCGNGAAGAGTTTTGGTGGCAGAGATCGAAGACTAGAGATGGCAAATGTTGTTGTAACCCAACTGAGTTTGTGTGCTCATAAAAAAATACAGAGAGCATTTATAGCTAGATTGACTTGGGTAACAGAAAGTTCAAAGTTGATGTTGACTCCAACTTTCTGACTGTTGCCGTAATGGATGGGCATTGGGGTCATGTAATTTTGGGCAAAATTACATCGTAAATTTCAGAATGAGTTGCTACGTTTATCGGATTGAGATGAGGCACAATTCCTCATATTTTTCTCACACAAATTTTTACTTCTTTCATTTTTTTTTTTTTTTTTTACTTTAACATTTTTTACCTTTTCTTATTTGAGGATTAAGATTAAAAGTAGATTTTTTTTTAGCTCGCAATCTCTTTTTTTTTTGGATAATCTTTAGCTCTCAATCTCAGTCACGTACAATGATACAAAGGCTATTGAATACGGTGCAAGTGCAATACAGCCAATACTTATCTCAATCCACATTTAGCTCACTGGGGCCATAAAGAGTTACGTGGGTGCCTCTAGACTTTTCGATTTTAGTGATATCTCTCTCTTTTCCATGATTTCTTTTTGACAAGTCTAATAGAAAACCAAAATTACAATAAATTTCAAACCTATCAGAAGTTGTTAATAATAATAATAATAATAATAATAGTAGTAGTAGGTGAAATTAAGAGAAATTAAAATTAAAATTTTAAATTAGAGTTTCAATTTTGCATCATGTGTCTTAAATTATTTATTCTTAAAAATTTTTATTTTTTAATTTTAGAATCAAATGTGGAACCACATCATAAATATTCATCCAAGTGAGTTATTAAGTACAAAAACCAATGAGTCTAAAATAAATTAATCATAAAAAAAGTATTTCACAATAATTTAAAAAAATGGATAATTTACATTTTATACTTAATAATATCCTTACAAATTTTTTTAAACAGTTAACAAAATATAAAAATAACTATTAATAGTATTTAAATTATATATAGGAATTATATTATGCATCTTATTGTATATTTTTAAGTGTATCCATGCATATGCATAGAGTTACAAACTAGTTGTAAATAATAAAGTAGTGCTATGGTACATTCATATGAGAATCGATAATAATCTGTCAACTTAATAGGTGTGAAAGTTGTTGTTAAAATTATTGTGCATGTAGGATTGGTCTTTCTGTTAAAAGGAAAGAGCGATATATTTTTGGGTTTGGCTTAGGTCAATTTGCTCACTGGAATTGACATATTAAGACAAGATGTTTAAAATTAGGCATGTGTCTATATTGTGTCTCATCTATTAAAAATGAAAAAGTTTCTCTCCAAACTAATTTTGAGAGAAACCGTTCAAATTCTTCATATATCTTTTTATTGAATATAAATTTTGAAAATCTAATCATTGAATTGTATATTCTTATTATATTCTCCATGCATGCGAAATTTCAAAAAAATAAAATAAAAGATCAATATCTACCTCATCAATCAAATGTTTAAATTTCATATTTTTGGGATCTAAAACTATGTATAAAAAATAAGTTTATTGATCAAATAGTAAATAATATCCGGTTTTAATGAGTTTTGATATGTGTATTAAGAATATAAAGAACATGTCGTTTAACAATTAGATTTTCAAATTTTACATTCAATAAAAAAATATAGAATGAGTTTGAAGAAATTTCCTCCAAACTAGTTTAGAGATAGAGAAACCTTGTTCTAAAAAAATGATGGGCCTAGGTGGAAAACTCCAACCACCCCTCATCTTTATTTGTGATAGATAGGTTTGAATTTCAACCTTTAATGTCCACTTTATGATAATTGCTCTTGTTATCAGACTAAAACACCAATCGATTTTTTATATAAATGGAATTTGAACCCCAAATCTTTTTTTTTTTTTTTTTTTGGAAGAGAAAACTAGTCTTTCATTCATCATTAAGTCGAATAGGATCAACCTTAGATCTCTTAATTATTTGATTACAAGAAATTTTATCAATTAAGCTAATTAAAACCCACATTCCATTTTCTTTTGTTTCCCTTTTCCTTCTAACAAAATAAATATTCACCTTTTACTCTGCTTTTATTTTTATATTTTTTTCCCCTTTTTATTGCAATAAATAAATAAATAAATAAATATATATATATACTTTTATTTTTATATTTTTTTCCCCTTTTTATTGCAATAAATAAATAAATAAATAAATATATATATATATATATATGTCATAGGTTGGATACCATGTGTTTAGGATAGTTGAAAGATTGAAAATAATATTGTTAGAACTAAATTGATTCTAAAACTTTTTTTTTATTTGATTGATAATTCATATTTTCAGGAAAACTAATTTTGTTATCCATAATATTGCTAAATACCTCCTTTTGCGTAATTGTTAAGAACGAGATGGGCTTATCTTGGTTCCTCTTTTTTGTTTTTGTTTTTTTTTTTTTTTTTTCTCCTTCCATTTAATGAGAATTATTATTCAGGGGAAAAAAAAGATAAGAAAAAACATAGCTACGATATAATGAATAGTGATCACCATATGGGTTTCATAAAGTTGCCAGATTGGCTCTTTTTAATAACATCACGGCTGGGAGTAGTCCCCATTTCATTCATTCCAAAATTTTGATTTTTTGCCCTCATGATAAAGATAGAGGTTAATCCCTGTTGTACTCCTTTTCTCGCTCTTACTTTTTTTGCCCTTTACTTTCTTTCTCTTAGGGTTGTAATATTTGAACTACAAAGAGAATTATGACTACTTCAACTTGCACACTAACGGAGTATTAGATAAAAAACAAACTTCTATTAGAGTTATAAAACAGATTTAATCTTCTTTAGGACTATTTTTTTTTTCCAAAAAAAAAATAAAAAGATATATTTTAACAAAGAGGTTGACTACATCATTTATTGTATCTTTAGTAGATGTTACAGGGAATCTAATTTTGCAGCCCCATGTGCTGGGGCATGAGTTAGTGTACTTTTGAAGGCCATCTTCCAGAAGGCTCGTTCCCTGCAAGGATATTGGTGGTCCTTCATGAAGATTGTAAGGATTAGATTGTAATATATTTCCTTTCTAGAAAATTAAAAAAATTAAAAAAGAAATAAAAGAAATGAATAGGGTAGCAACTATATTCCAAGAGATTTTGATGCATGTGTGGGATGATTTCACTTGATGAAATCTAGTTGAGTTATTAATAAACAAATGATACTCTTACACTCTGTTTTTTTTTTTTTTTTTCAACTTTCATGTTTCAAAATGGATATATTTTTAAGCTGTGGTAAAGGTAAGTGTCTGTACTGTAAGAGAACATTTTCCCTAAGACTATTTAAAGTTCAATGTTCTCGCTCATATTATAGGGGTTAGTAGCATTAAAAAAAAAATGTTTAGAAGCCTAGAGGGGAAAGAGTTCAAATTGAAGGTTAATTGACAGCATATTGTAACTGTCTAAAAAAATCAATGATTTCAATGTTATTTTATGAACCAATAAAAAAGGACCAAAAAGAGAATATTTATAGACTGACAAAAAAAATATTTTTTGGCCACACTTTATACACATTTATTTTAAGCTGTACCTTTAGAAACCATTTCATAAAATAATTTCAAATGAATCCAAAATGTTTTCCCATTTCAAACAAGTTCCTTTTGGGTGTACGTATCGAAGCAAACTAAATTATGTTAAGGTAGACTTGGGTTCATGCCTAGTGCTTAATATGCACTTAAAAAAATCATTTAGTCTTAGGCTTTTTTATTTTATTTTTGTGACTTTTACAATAATTTTAAGATCAATACATTAATAAAAAAATTTTAAAAAAAAAACCTAAAACCTTTAGTCCCTTTTTTATTTTTTTTTTATATACAAGATAAAAATTCTATTTTAACCTAATCTAAATGTATATGTATGGGAAGTTCTCTCTTAAAGACTTGAACCCTAACTCTTACTCTCCACACTCTACAAGTATAAAGTGAAACCTTTAATACTAAACCGTGTATCCTATAAAGCTTAATCCCTTTAACCTTATCCTCTGAACTTTTGGTAAGAATCGGAACCTACCAAAAGGTCCAAAATCTTTATCAAAAGCTTGTGTTCAGAGAGTCAAAAGTAACCTAAAAAAGCTAAGCATTAAATTCTACAAATTCCTTTAAAAGATTTCTTAATAAACTATTTTTAGAAATTTATATGAAAAATTGAAAAAATTATTAAATTTTTTTTTTCATAATTATTTTTTCATAATTTGTTAATAAATACTTTAAGAATATTCATTAATTAGACCCTTAAAAAAAAAAAGATATTTTAGCATTTTCAAGAAATATGTTTCCCTTTTCAAATAAAAAAATGATTTTAGTTAAAAATTTTACCGGTCTCTCTCGCAATTTATTACTATCTCATTTAATTGATTTTAATAATTATCTTATGCATTTGGTGTTTAATATATAATCTCTCTCTTTTTCCTTTTGTCATAACTCATAAGCATGATATCTCTTTTCACAACTATGTGGTGATCTACATATCCCCCATATTGTGAAAAAAAGAAGATATGTATGCCAGATAATCTTTCCTTCTCTTCTTCCTAAGGTTTTCTTCTAACAGTAATTAGCAAGTAACTCTAATTTACTTCATTTCTATTGGTTCTCCTTCATCTATCATTGTATCTCCAATATTGGTACAAATAGGAAAGGAGTTAATCACTGTCTCTCCAAACTTGAGTTCTTATTAGCTAGCTTTATTTTAATAAATTTTCAAAGCGGCTCCACGTTTCTATTTCTGTAAGTGTAGTTGGTGTGATTCAAACCCAAAAAAAAAAAAAAAAAAAAAGTGTAGTTGGTGATTGAGCAGCATATGCCCCAAACATGAATTTGTAGAGAATGGGTGAAAGAGCTAACTGACTATGGAATTAACAACAGTTAATCACAACCTACAAGTATAAACCAGCATGAATTTACACATAAAAAATGAAATGAATTGGTGTCCGAAGAGACATATCATTGATTATGTAGTGGTTAAGTTCTTAGAGCTACAGTAAAGTTTTCTTTTCTTTCCTATTGCTTTTTTCTTCCTCCCCTTTTTTAGGAGCTTCTTTCCTTTATATATCCTCCTTTCCATCATCTCCATCATCCACTTGTACTTCATCTGTGAATCTACTTGAGTATATGTCACGTCAAGCGTCTCTTTGGCTCTGTGTGTGTGGCGGTAGGTGAGGTTACACTGTTCAGCGGTCTTCTCCACATAAATGCGGCTAGAAAAGTTGCTGCTGTGCCTTAAATACGGTGGTAGCAGCTTTTCCTTCATATTTCTTCATTCTTATCGTCTCCAAGTATACTCAGAGCTTATCTTGATCAGGAGGAGTGCTCGGAGATCATTCTGACCTTTTATACGTTCAATTGATCCGTACTATTCGCGTCAGAGGAATAAAATCTCTTCGGACAGATGGCGAACTCCTCGGATTGTAATCATTTTTTTTTTGGGGATCCCCTCTTCCAGATGGGCCTTGCCCTTACCCTCCTTCTCTTCGGACGCACAGTAATCCTCACATGGGGCTCTAGGCCCACTATGTTAGACTGGGTCTTTCCCCCCCCCCCCACACACTAGTAATTAAAAAAAATTATATTCATAATGTAATCTCCATTTAATGTATTAAACGTGCCCCAAGTCTAATGCTACAACAAATTACTCATTTTATTTATTTATTTATTTTTATATAAGATTTTCATTAGTATATATATTACTCTAAAAATTATTATGTAAATTCACGATTTATATATAAAAAAGAAATGACAAAGTTTTCTTTATAAAAAAATTTGTGTAATATGTTTTTAGTGTTAATTATATTCCTATGAGATATTATTGTCTTTTCAAAACTCTTTAAACTTCTTTAAATTATTTGGGCTAAAGAAAAAATATTTTACCTGGCCGATGCGTAATCCAACCATGATTATATCTTTGAGGCAAAATTTAAATGTTGGTAATTATTTGTTAATTAATTTTATTTCACATTATACTACAACAAGTGCACCAAATTGATGTTTAATTTATAAAATCTTAAGAATTTATTTATTGTTTAACATTTATTTTTGGATATTTTCATATATTTGTTCTCATATTTGTATTATTGAAAGAAGACAAAGAACATACTAGAGTTTTTTTTTTTTTGGTTTTGTTTTGAATGTGAAAAAAATGGTTACTAGGTGACCCGACCTATCAAAGACCGGGTAATAGCCATAGGTTTAGGAACCCATTTTAGGTTAACCTGTTTTTGTCTCAAACCTGATTTGACTCGTACTTAATGGGTCGAACTTGAACTTGCTCAACTCAACTCATTTTCCTCTTCTACAAATTATTGCCTTATAAAACTTTGCATCTCCTTAAATGATTTTTTTTTTTAATATATATAATGCCTCCACAAAGCTCTCCACAAAAAGGAACAAATGTTTACTTGTAAGGTGAATAATTGCCTTTATATCAACTGAATGCCTTTTAGAAGTTATTACCTTACCAAAAGGATCTATTCTCACTTAAAATTTTCAATTCCCTCCATTTTTAGTTAGATGAGAGACATGTATCATTTTCAAAAAAATCATTGGTCATTAAAAAACCCTTTGAAACAACACAAAATCAAGTAAATGCCACATGTTACAAATCTAGCTAAAAACTAAGGAGAATTGAAATGTTTAAATGAGATGAGGTATATCTTGTTTGCATCAATGTCTCAATAAGTGTATAAATAAAATTAAACCTTAAAATGACATTACTTGTTTTTGTCTTTAAAAAACTTACAACAAGTTGGGAGTGGGGGATTCAAACTAAAGTTCTCCACCTCAAGAGAATGGATAATGCCACTACCCGCACAAAAGCCTTGGCAATATAACTTTATGTTTGGTATTTTGTTTTGGGAGAATTTTATTTAAATCTCATGTAATTTTCAAGATTTATATAATAAAAAATTATAAAAGCTAAAATGTCACCATGTTAACCATCATAACTATCAAGTTAGCGAGTTGTGAATAATAAATGGTAAAGTGATATTAATAGTAACTCAAATCACCTGTTTTGAAAAAATATTTTATATATAGCATCACTTATTAAAATGAAATGCCTTCACTTTCAAGAACTGTTCTTTGTATTATTTACTTTACCTCCTTCAGTAATCAAGACATTTTCTTGGTTTTTTTATTTATTATTATTATTAAAAAAAATTCGAACTTTGAAAAGCTAGTGTCAGGCTTGAATTTGACTACCCTTTCCTATGATTTATTAAAAAATAATATATTTTGATTTCAAAAGCCCTTCCTTAACTAAACGTTGCACTTTTTATTTTATTTCACTAAAGTTTTCTTATAAAATATTTTACAACTATCAAATTGGCAAGTAATAAATAATAGATGATAAAGTGATGTTAGCAATGAATCCAACTCAACTATAATAAAAATGTTATGTTTGTAACATCACTTATTATAAAATTTCATTTTTAATAATTTGAAAGGACATTCCAAATGGCTCACCAAAAATTATGAAGTTTTGAATTAAATATGGGTTTATCCCACGTAATTGTTAGCAACGTTTTTATATTTTATTTTTAAAACCCACCTTATGTGTTTGGCCCTGTGTAGCAGGAAATGAGTGTAATGTCTCTCACTTGAGAGTGGATCCCACCCTTGTGGCAACTAGTAATTAATTAAAATTAAACCTAACCTAAAAAAATAAAATAAAAAGTAAGAGAAACCTTCTACCAAATAATAATAATAATAATAAGAGAAACCCAAATGATTCTTTCTCTCTCTCTCTCTCTCTCTCTCTCTCTCTGAGCTCTTAACCTTTCATATTTATTGTAAGGCTACAATATGGGTCCCTTGCCCAAGTGATGGATGAACTTAGGCCCAAAAAACCCATTACAATGAATTTGTAGAGAGTGGATTGGAAAACTGGGCTTTAATGAGTTGGACAGATAGGTAAGTGGATTCAGATGAAAAGAAAAGGAAGATAAATTGATTTAAACTAAAAAAATCATCATCGGCACAGTCTGAGAAGGCCAGTTCTTATATATTTCTCTCAAGTTTGATTACAAATTTAATTCTTGATTGCTACAGTGTTTTTCTCTTAATTTCTCGATCCTTTCTCTCAGAGTATCCCTCTATGTTATAACATCTTCTCCTTTCATCCATACCCTCCATATGTAGGTCAGATTATTGGTGTTGATACTTGTCCATTAGCACATTCCTAAAGTATTTGAGTAGTAGCTATAAAGCTAAAAACCATTGTTCAGGTATTACTTTCTCATTCATGCAGCCAAAATGTTAGTTACAGAGCATTCAATACGGTGGTAGCAATTTTCTCCTTAATATTTTAAGACTTCCCTCTATTCTATGTTTTTGTGATGCTTATCCATATCAACAGAATTTCCTGAAATGTTCCCTGGATGGTAGATGACCCCCTTGGACCTCGGCTTTGGTTAACCGAGGAGGTATTAATCCCGGACCACCTTCATAGGCCCTTATGACCAAAACTAACTTCTTCACTTGCTAACACGGACTCCTCTGATAACATTTTCCCCTTCTCGAAAGACTTCAAGTCCTCGGATTGGGCCCCAGGCCCAATATATACATAGATATGAGATCCTGGGCCTAATACCCCTACATTTATCTAGCTTGAACAATCGGGTTAGCAAAAATCAAGCAAATTCGCTACTTCTTCATAATTATTGAATTAGATCAGCATTCAATGTAAACTGATAATCATGTTTAAATATCCCAAAAAAAAAAAATAATAAGAAACCCATTTCAAGACTACAATATCGTTCCCAATTATTGGGTAAAATAAGATTATATTAATCCCATTAAATAGTTTCCAAAAGAAAATGACTTTTGTTATTTGGGCAGGCAAACCAAGACCTAGAAATCATTCATTCTCTGTATTCTGCCATGGTAGATGGTGCTTATCATATAATCTAAGAGCTGAATATGGAATGTGGTGTAGTTGACATGAATAATTAATGCCACTAGCAAGCCAGAAGTCTCAAACTACAGCAAATCTAGCAACACTTTAATCGTTATATTGTTACTTTTAAAGAAAAACTATATAAAGTGAGTTTAAACTTTAATTCTAATTGTTTGTCAAATTAAGGATCCGTTTGGTTGGAGGAGTGGAAAAGTGGGAGGATAGAAAATTAGTGGGAGGATAGAAAAGCGGGAAGATAGAAAAGATTTGATTTTCACTCATGTGTGTTTGTTGGAGGAGTGAAAAGTGGGAGAGTGAAAAAAAAAAATTGGTTAGAGAGAAAAAGGGGGATAAAAAATGTAGTTTTATAAATTAACTATTATGTCCTTATTATATAATAGTGGGAAAGTGAGAGGGTAGGTGAGTGTAATAAAGCGGAGTATTTGTGTAAAATACATTTTTCATCACTTTTCCCTCCTCATTTTCTCCCAATTTGGGAGAATAAAAAAAGTAGCCCAGGAGGGAAAACTTTATCCCCTATTTTCTGCCTCTCCTATTTTTTTTCTCAATCAAACAGTGGAAAACAACATTTTTCCACCATTTTTCTCTCCCTATTTTCTATCCTCATGTTTTCACTCCAACCAAACACACCCTAAGATAAATAATCTAAACAATCAAATAGAATTTATATGAAGTCCAAGTTCAAATCTAACTCTTAGGCAAAACCAATAAATGAGAGAGAAAGAGAGAGGAAAAAAAAAAAAAGGCACTCGTTCAATCATCATCAGCAATTTTCATTTTTTGTATTTGAGGACTTTTTATAATTACTATTTTGTCTCACGCGCATGGCGGTAGGCAGCCCTAGCATAAGGTACAACAACTCCACTATCTCCCACCTCTTTTTATACATCACACCATTTCATATTTTGAGAATTAACTTGCCTAATTCATCTTCTCTCTCTCTCTCTCTCTCTCTCTCTCTCTCTCTCTATAGTGCTTTGTTTAAATATGAGTTGCTTTGAGCAAACCAGTTTGAAGGTAAAAAAATTCTCTCTCTCTCTCTCTCCCCCCCCCCCCCCCCTCTCTCAAAAGAGAATTTAGGCTTTACGTGATGTTTGGATGTGTCCACATTTTTTTTTGTTTTTATTTGGTCAAAATTGGAAATTATATTAAAAAGTACAGTAATACATTACCTATAGGTTCCTATATACGTAATATAAAGGTCTGCTACATGCATATTTTCACCATCTTATGCATGGGATTGGTTTCCAGTAGTGTAATACAGTCTGTTGGTCTGCCATCACCTCAGGAATTTATGATATTGAACTCCTGGCTAGTGTAAAGAGAAAGAGTATTGCATAAGCTAACAAATGCATACCTCGAGGATTGATTAGATGCTCAAATTAAGTTGAACACCTCTCTTATGACCCAAAAAAAAAAAAAAAAATGAGGTAGCCAGACAAACAAGAATTTTATACTTTTTAATAAAAATCTCTAGGGAATTTGAGTGGACTATAATATTCAAGATTAAATGATTAATTAACACGCAAAACTTGAAGTACAGCCACCACTGTAAGAACAAACAGATTCAAGTACTATTCAAGTTCCATGCAAATAGTGCTGCTTATGGTTTTCTTTTATTTTTATTTAAAAAAAATTCTTTTCCATTATTTGTTATTGTGTTTTTGATTTTGCATTGGCATGTCCTTTGAGCAGCTACGGCGATACGACCTTACGCGGTACCACCACTGATGTCATTCCTATGAAAGATATTCACGCTTATCCTCAAAATTCCCCTCTTCCTCCTCCTTCACCTCCTCCTGTGGAGATTAAGACTAGGGGTGAAGAGTTTTGGAAAGGATGGTAACTCTCTCTCTCTCTCTCTCTCTCTCTCCTCTCTCTCTCTCTTAATATATGGACTAATGAAAGATTGGATATAATGCAGTTGGACTGACCTGTGCTGCTGCCACTGTTGCTTGGATTTTGGTTCTGAGCACTGGAAGAACCGTTGTGCTTATGTTTTATTCTGTTCTATTTTATAAGTACTTTTGTTTTTGGATTGTTATTGGGAAAACAAAGGATGCTGTAATTGTATACTCATCGCAACATTCTTATTATGATATGGTTACGTAGTACTTGTTCGTACTACATACATTAAATCCATTTGAGATATTGCAGCGATATTATATGTTATTTGATGTATCTCTAATTTTTTTTTTTTAAAGAAACAAAAAAGTGAAATGTATTTCTAATTTAGTACGAAAAATTATTTAATATCAGTCCAGAAATAATGGTCTCTTCCCATATGAATGGTAAATCCGAACATGTAATGAATAATTGCTATTGTACATATAAAAATATGTACTCAACCTTACTCTCATACAAGTCTTTCCTCTTGTGAAAAATCTAGTCTATTATTTATGTATAAGATGTGCCTTTTATATGAGATTATTATTATGTCTGTGTATAGCTTCATCAAAACACACACACACAATATATACATATATATATATATATATATAATCAACAGCAAAATAAAAGAAAACAAGTTACTACATTCAGAGATTTTTAAATTTCTTCAATCTTTTGATGATTAAGTTTTTTTGAGAGAAAGATAAGCGAATTTTATTAAAGAAATTAAGGTAAATCTGATTGAGAATACAGCATCCAGCTCAGAGTACTTCTTCCATCCAAATATCAGTATCTGCAAATAAAACTGCTCTTTTAACTAGATTATGAGCTAACTTATTCCTATCCGAGAATATGTTGAAACTTGCAAAACTACATATTACGCCCAACTTCTTAGTTTCCTCAATGATGTGACCAAACAAAGTTTTCATTGACCAGAGCATTAAAGAGCCAGAATAACACGAAGGCAGTCACCTTAAAAATGACATTAAAAAGGCTCAGTTCTCTAGCCAAAACCATAGCCTGTCTTGTTGCCAGTGCCTCTGATGATTAAGTTTTAATTGAACTACTATTTTAAATTTCTTGAAACTTCTGTAATTGAGTCTGACTTAAAGCAAATTATGAAAATAAGTTTAATTAATCTACTTCAAGGTACTTTTCAAAAAAAAAAAAAATGGTACTTCGAAGTACTTCTTTACATTGAATTCAAGTGTTTCACTGGGCAAACCATGTCATACAATGTATATTTCTTACATTGATTCACATAATACAAACCCAACACGTAAGACTTAAATTTTATTATTAAATAATATATTATGATAGATCATTGAAATAATTTTAATTCAATAATGAAACTTCGTTTGAATTTTAGAACCTTTGGTAATATAATTTAATCAAATTAATTTAAAAGTCCTAAAAGTATTTATTTTTATTTAGAAATTAGTATGCTAATATTTTTAATGCATTATAATCCGTTACATGGAAAATAGAAGGATAAAAAAAAAAGAAGAGGTCATTCGCGTCTTAATAGCCAGAATTTATTTTAGAGAACAACTGCAGTATTTAATTATCAAAAAAGGAAAAATAAAAATAATACTACACAACTGGTGTATTTCATTGAAAGGAACAATATTTTACATGTAGGGTAACATGTTTTGAAGAATGGAGAGGACATTGAGACTTTGAGACACTGATGTGAGCCATTTGTATAGTGTATACTGCGCGCCTACGTGAGGCATGACGTTGTTAAGGTTGTGCCCTCATGGTTGCAACTTGCATATAGATATATAGTATTACACACACACAAATTCCAGCTCTACGTGAAGCCATATACACATGCGTAATCGTTACTTTAATTAGGTCTCATTAGCATTATATATGTTGTGCACTGATTGCCCATATTATGTGGTTCCAATTTTGAACAAACAATACCTAGATATGTTACGTGACATCGTTCTTCTTTATCAGAGATATCTAGAGCCTCACTCTCACATTCACATATTTTTTGATAATTCAATAGTTAAAATAATGGAGAAGATGGATATTTTGAATCATAAATGTCTTTGTTAAAAACACTAAAAGATAAATATTTGAATCATAAATGTTTTTGTTAGAAACACTAAAAAGTATTAATCGAGCTATTATAAAGCTCTAGCCTCTCACATTCACATACAAGAGTAGAGTACAGTATATATACAGTTGAGGTATAAATTTCATTGTAGGCAATTAAAAATCCACAGATCCGCTTGAATCCATCGCTGTCCTAGGCAGTTAATTGGTGTTAGTTCATTAATTTATCATTAATTTTAGGTATTTGGTTTATGTGTTTGTTTGTGTTGTGCATGTTTTCCTCTTGACTCCTTATCCAAAAATCTGAAAAAGACAGACACCGTCTTTATTTTACAAGATTAGAGATTAGTTTTCCTTTATTTTGTGGTTATGTTCTTTCTTTTGTTTAAAATAAAAATTAATAAACAAAAGGTAAACAAAGCACCCCAACAAAGGCACCTCCTGTAGAAAATCTCCTCTCACTGTCTCTCTCATATAAAATAAGCCTAGATCTCTTTTGAATAAGCGGCAAGAATATCTCTATTGCATGGGAGATAAAGTTAGATACGACACATATCTGTTTCGAGGACCATG